>NC_036241.1:12222172-12224869 GCF_002742605.1 Olea europaea var. sylvestris | reverse complement strand
GATGAAGGGTTGTGGGTGAAGGGACACACCCCAAATCCAACATTTTTCATGGAAAGTTGCAACACTTCATTTCGAAAAGTTGCAACACTTCTTTTCAAACCTGCATCATTTCGAAAAGTTGCAACACTTTATTCTTCCAACTTTGGATCGCAATTTCTCATTCATCCGGAATTGGTTTCGAGATTTCAAATAAACCACGACGATCTACTCGACAAGTAGAACAAGTTGGTCTATTTACTTTTATAATTTGACCATCGGATCAAGTCCGAACATTCGACCGAAGTTGACACGAAGTCACACCTTTTTATTTTCCCAGCTTTACACTTAGCCTATTTTCAGTTAATTTTTGAACCAATTCCAACAAAATTTGTTTTAAGAATATTTGCTATGGTATACCTCGCTTCATCTCCATTTTAATTTTTTTTCCTTTTGATTATACTAGTCATTAATTTGACAATTGTATCATCACAACCCTACGATGCAGTCCGACGCCAAAAAATAGTTTGTTTACTGTACAAAAACTATCTTTCAAACTAATGCAGCAGAGGAAAAACAGAAATCAATAACAGTATAAAATGGGAACAAAACATGTAGTATCCTTATTTCTAACCATTTAATTGAATCACTACAAGAGCACAGGGTACTACGCAGGCAAAAGATGGAAACTCGCCATATTTGGGAGCCTCTTCCACATACATTCTAAATCTTGGAGCTAACATTTCTATTTAGCTTCTGTTTGTGTTTCCATTATTTATTCATTAAAATAAAAAATATGATCGTTATTCATCACATCAAGCCATCATATTTGAAATTTTATCTCTTATGTAGAGCCTGTAATAACTATATTTTTCATTCTCATTATTAGTTAAGAAGTAATGCTACTTAAACATGGAGGTTACATAATGATTTACATACAAATAAAGTATTTAAAAGAGAACAGAGAAGTTTTCTTCTTCTTCTTCTTTTTTATGAAGAATTTTTGATTTAATCATATCTTGTCCAGATCATGTGTACCATTATGTAAAAGGTACACATGTAGCTCAATCTTTAACTAAGATAGCACTTGTATGGTAGGAAAATAATCAAAATTACCACAAGCATGAGGATTGCAATCCGACAACAGATCACATAAAAAAAAATAATAATAATAAAATAAAATTGTCGAAGAATCAAACATTTTAAACATCTCGAACTTACCTAAAGGCGTAATCCGAAGTGTAGCACCGTGCAATACCTTATTCTTTTCCACAGTCGAGGGGGAGGAATTTCGGGCTTCTTGGAATTTTAGGATGAAGGACGTTTCTTCTACCTATTTCTTTCATAAGCAAGCACGACTTTATGTGCTTCATTTATTAAGTGTGCTACACTTGATCAGCTCACAAAGAAAATTGACAAAATTAGTATCAAAAGCGAATTGCTCAACATTGATTGATCTTATGGCCCAAATCTTAAAATTGAAATGATAGAGATGATATGTTATGAAGGTAAACGATAGAAATATTTTGCTCCAATTATACTTTTTTATTTCTTTTCTTTTTTCGTAGTATAATGGTTTTTTTTGTTCTAATAATATTTTAATTTAAATTAATGAAATGATCATTTTGCTCCTTTTAGGCTATGTTTGATAGTCCTTTTTTTTTTTTTTATAGAAAATGGAAAATAAATTTCAATTTTCACTTTTGGCTTGTTTGATTGGCAAATTTTTTTAGGGAATTGATATTACCGCTTTGACCGCCACCTCAACATTTGCTTTCATGGCTTTTCAATTCTCCATCATTTTGGTGGGAATTGGTTTTTCATATTTTCTTTTTTTAATTTTTTGTAATTGAAACAAATTTTAAGACAATTGTAAAAGAAGATATCCCTTAAATTGACAAATTTCATATAAAATAAAGTCAAATGAATACTAAAAGATAAATGATTTTTGAATTTTTTTATTTTCTTGAAATTTTATTTTATTTTTATTTTTTAGCAATGAAAACAAGTTTTAAAAACAATTGTAAAAAGAGTATCCCTTAAATTAACAATTGTTATGGAAAACAAAGTTAAACGAATACAAAAAAAATACTTTTATTTAAATATTTTTCACTGATAATTTTCAATAAAATAATTTTCAGACAATTTAATTCCTGCACGTGAGAAAGATGTTGGAAATGGTGTTTATTAATAAACCAATTCAAAAATGAATGAGAAATTGTGGTTTTGGAATAGTGGCACCTGTTTGGAAGGTTGCATGGTTTGGCTCAAATCCTTTCATCACACCACTCCATTCTCTATATAAAGGACCCCTTGGATGACTTTGAGAGTACACCATTTGCATATTGAGCATTCATTCTTCTCAAAATTGCAATTCTCTTCTTCTTCATCTCTTTTCATATATGAGTTTCCTTGTAGAGGGGAAACTCCGTCGAAAGTTCGTTGGATTTGTGGTTTGAAGTGCTACTACCACAAATCGAATCCGTTGTATCTTGGGAGACAATTGCCGCCAACCGTGAGCACCGTAGCGGGGCAATATTGTCTTAAGGAGAGAGTGAATACACTTGCCTCGGATTTAATCTTCGTTTTCTACTCCTTTTTATTTTAATTTTCTTATTTGGTTTTATGGTTTTGTACTACATTTCCATTTCATAAATTTGTGATTTAAAATGCACTCACAAACAACCATCTTTACCGCTCACAAATAAGCCCGGCACTAAG
>NC_036241.1:12201848-12219833 GCF_002742605.1 Olea europaea var. sylvestris | reverse complement strand
TTGACAAATTTTTTTAGGGAATTGATATTACCGCTTTGACCGCCACCTCAACATTTGCTTTCATGGCTTTTCAATTCTCCATCATTTTGGTGGGAATTGGTTTTTCATATTTTCTTTTTTTAATTTTTTGTAATTGAAACAAATTTTAAGACAATTGTAAAAAAAGATATCCCTTAAATTGACAAATTTCATATAAAATAAAGTCAAATGAATACTAAAAGATAAATGATTTTTGAATTTTTTTATTTTCTTGAAATTTTATTTTATTTTTATTTTTTAGCAATGAAAACAAGTTTTAAAAACAATTGTAAAAAGAGTATCTCTTAAATTAACAATTGTTATGGAAAATAAAGTTAAACGAATACAAAAAAAATACTTTTATTTAAATATTTTTCACTGATAATTTTCAATAAAATAATTTTCAGACAATTTAATTCCTGCACGTGAGAAAGATTAGTAGGCTTGTGGGGGCCTTGTCTCTCTTTTTATGCAAACATGTCTAGGACTCGGCGTCAGTGGTCATGAAAAGATAATAGATAAGACTACAATAATCTCCAGCAAATTTTTTCTTCCTTGCCCAGTTTTTTCAACTTTTTAACCATCGGTCTGCATTTTTTTCTTTCGCTTTTGTTTGAAGAATTTCTAATTTTACACGAATTCCGTATTTATTCAAATAATGCGTCTTTTGATTCTTGAATTCAAGTCTATCTCATAGTTAAAAATTTAAAATCATAATAAATTGAAGTAATAGGCAATGGCAGCCATAGCCACATTCTGCAGTACAAATCATGGGTCTGGCATCAAGAAACTAAACGATTACCTCCTGAACAAGCAGAGTACTACGAGGCAAGTGTTATTTATCTATATTCTCTGTTGAATTTTGTGAAATTACGTGTAAAAGAATATGATGTAATTGGGTCGGTATTAGAGGATATGCTTTTTAGAATTTGATGTATTAGAGGTGGAATTGGAGAACAATAACTATTGATTTTGTTGGAATATTTAGTTTAGTTTTAGGTGTTATTTTAACTCTGAGATGGAAAATTGTGATTGATAAAATTTAGTTCCTTAATGTCACTTTTGGAAGGGAAGATTTGATACCACTGACAATAGTATCTAGGTGGAAAAATAAGCTAAAAGATGCCCCTCATGGTGGTCGAGTTGGTGGAGTAGATGAGCTCAGAGGCCTTCGATCAGGAGTTCGATTCCCTCTACCAATACTTTTTCAGTCGAGTCTGTTGCATCAGGCTTGCCTAGTGCGGTTTACCTGACTGACGGTTTGCAGGAGAACAATAACTATTGATTTTGTTGGAATATTTAGTTTAGTTTTAGGTGTTATTTTAACTCTGAGATGGAAAATTGTGATTGGTAAAATTTAGTTCCTTAATGTCACTTTTGGAAGGGAAGATTTGATACCACTGACAATAGTATCTAGGTGGAAAAATAAGCTAAAAGATGCCCCTCATGGTGGTCGAGTTGGTGGAGTAGGTGAGCTCAGAGGCCTTCGATCAGGAGTTCGATTCACTCTACCAATACTTTTTCAGTCGAGTCTGTTGCATCAGGCTTGCCTAGTGCGGTTTACCTGACTGACGGTTTGCAGGCTATTGCGTCAGTCCTAGAATTTACCCAATGCGCACCCGAAGGGTAGCGACTGTGAGTGTCCTGTCATCAAAAAAAAAAAAATTTAATAAGCTAAAAGATTGGTTTTCCCCTTTGAAAAGTAAATATTGTGCCCATAATTCTAAAAGATTGGCTTTTTCCTCTTTGAAAAGTAAATATTATGAAGACTCATGCCCTTCAATTTCAGGACTCATCCAGTATTCTCCATTCCAGATTCAAGGCAAAGATTATTATGCTATAATGGTAGCAACAAAAATACACACACTAGACAACTAAAATCTAAGCCAAATCATATGCGTCTTGGAAATTTACTCAAGTGTAGAGCAGTGAATGATAATGTAGCAGCTGAAGAGGAGAAGAAAGAAGATATTTCCCAGGCTACTTTGTTATGGAGAGCCGTCAAATTGCCAATATATTCGGTCGCCTTGGTTCCTCTAACGGTAAGTGCATTGTTTCGTAATGTGTACATAACTTTTTCAGTTACCAAGTTATATGTTTTTATCCATAACCACTTCTCTTTGATAAAGACGAGGAGATAAATGGTGAATTATCTCTCAATGCATGCCTCTTGTGAATTTGGACATGCTTGTACCTAGTACAATTGGATGACTCTCTCAAACTTATTCCGGTGTGACTGCTTGCATTTAATCAAATTACAATTAAATAGTGGAAGATTTGTTAGGAGTCTGGCTAGTACCAAGCAGAAGAACAAATTGGGATGTTGTGAAAATTAAATTTGAGAAAATTTAGAGAGGAAATTGAGATTTTAAAGATGAAAACAATACATGATTGTGGGAGTACTGTACCACCATCCTCAAAGTCGATCACTCCAAAGAATAGATTGTTGCAAGCCTGACCCTTGAGTAGAATAATGTAACTGAGTGAACACATTAAACCATCTCTTTACTTGGTAAGTTAATTCCAAAGGAAACACGATAAAAGGGGATTAGTGAGACCTCCAGGAACAACTATATATCTACCAAACAAAACACGCTTCACTTATAGGAGACACCCTCTCCACATAGTTGTCACTATTCTACAAATAATGGTGCCTAACAGCCATCTTTTTAGCGCACACAATCTGCTGAAGTAATTCTTAGCTTACAATAGCAACTATAGAAATTTAATGCTCACTTCAGTGTTGAGAGTGTAACAAGTGAGGAACCACATCAGTGTCAAGTATATCTCGGCAAAAAGCAGTCCACGTCATCATTACAATATTTATTCTTCTTTTTCAAAAGTGGTTTAGGATTTATTTTAATTATCTTTTCTTGTATTTGATTTAATTCTCCATGTAGTTACTAGATTTACATTAAAATATTGTTGTATTTATTATTTTGGTAATTTTCCTATTTTTCTAGGTGTTTTATAGTATAAATAGCAGCATAAGTTTCAAGTTGTGCAAACAATACTTTTAAATTCTCCCTACAATTTTTCTCACCTCTTTCTTTTTCCAGTTTTGCATCTGGCATACTTCAGGATGAGCCTAAGTGGAGCAAAATTTAGGGGAAGATATAATTTATTTTTAGAAGGATATTTAATATTTTCAAGCAATATAAAATTTGTAAGACCTGGTCTCATGATCCACTTACTTTTTTTCTTATTTTGTTCATAAACTTGAAGGAGAAGATGCTAGACAATTATGTAAATAATAGTGGTCCTACTAATCATATAGTTTTTTATCAGCTCAAGAATTAGTGCATTGATGTTACGAAATCAATCTATTACAACCCTCTCCTTTAATGTTGAAGACTATGAGGGATATAAAATCATAAGTTAAAAAACTTTCCTGAAGACAATTGAAAACAAAATGTTTTAGATAAATTAGAACTATAATGTATAAGCAGAATGTCCATTTAGTCATGGTTGGAATGACAATGATAGTAGTCACTGTTTAGGATTATATAGCTAATATTCTCACCAGAATACAAACGGACAACTAATTCTGGTTTTTGTTTAGTTCATCTTTAGAATCAAACTTTTAGTGGCTCATGCATGTCTTTCTATTATGGCAAACGATAGATAATGTTTGTGTTTGCAAAATTTGTTTCTGCATGTAGGTAGGAAGTGCAGCTGCCTATTTGCAGACTGGTGTACATTTTGCCAGGCGATATTTTATTCTCTTGGCTTCTTCAGTTTTAATTATCACTTGGCTCAACTTAAGGTGAGAAACTTACAATTACCTCACTTTATATATGATACTAACTTTGAAAAAAGAGCATTCCATATGGAATATAAATCTGTTTAAAATGTGAAGAAACAAAAGGTATTCCTCCATTGAAATGTACAGCTGCTTGTTTAGTGAACTTATTTTGCTTCATTAGTTTCTTGTGGCTCATTAGCCAGTAGAAGAATTAAGATATTTTTACTATTTAACGCTATTCTGTATTATATATTTTGAAAGTGGTCTTTTGGTGTTGCTGAGTGGATGTTCTGCTGTTTACTTACATGTTTATTATGGGCAGCAACGACGTTTATGATTTTGATACAGGAGCAGATAAAAACAAGAAGGAATCAGTTGTAAATATAGTTGGCAGGTGATGATTGATTCCGTATCAAACTGTTACTCTTCAGTCAATTTTATTTTCAGCTCTATGCTGCTCTCCTTATTGTTTTGGACTATGTTGCTCCACCTTGGGTACAGACTCCTAGTCGGATCATTTTTCTTCTAAGACTAAGGATATAGGATACTACTAAAAAGGATCCAAATTTAAGCATGGGTATGCGAGTACACTTAGAAACATAATTTTTTTAAGACTATTACATACTGATAATTTTAGATGTATTTTTTAATAATTGTAGCATTAAATAAGCTTGGTTTCATGCCTTAATATTGGTCTTATGCCTCAAAATCAGTTTTATTGCTTTAATAATCGTGGGCCTACTCTTTATTTCCCAGCAACTTCTGCTTCCTCCGTGGTGATCCCATTTCCACGTTTATGCCCCGTCCACTTCTAAATGGAAGGATTCGACATGGGATTCATACCCATATCCATGTAATAGTATCGACATGGGTACGTCGTCTAAACCGAAGAGTCTTGATCAACATTTCTTGTAAGAAAATAACAACAAGAAGTTGATCTGCACATCATCCGTGCTCACTTGAAAAATTAGCAACGTTGACCAAAAAACTAATTGAAATCAATTTTAGGAAATATATGGCAAGCGGGAATGATAGATACCTAGAAACAAGTTATATGAGTCATCGAGAATCTGAAGTCAAACCAGGTTGTACTACCTAGAGAAATCCTACTAGCCAGTTTTCTAAACATTTTTCGATTAATAAGGATTATTTCATTTCCATAATTGGACTATTTTGATTTCTGTTAGATGATCACCTTTTTTGCCTATTGTTTCATTCTAGATTTCCACATAAATAAATAGGCAATAGTCATGTATAAGTTCAGCAGCATTTATGTAAACTGAACTGTACAATCAATAGAATTTAAACCCAGACTAAAAAGAACATGGATAAAGTCATCAAGGTTGAGGCATTTTCTGAGATCTAAAAGTGACATGCATAAGTGCAATCTAGTATGCTAGTATATTCTCCACGGAGCTTGAAAAATAAACTATTCTCCACAGATACCAGTATTAACTATGTATATTTCAATGTAATCATTATCGTCTATATAAACTATTATTAATTAGTATCCCTTTAATTTGCATAATGGTGGTGAATAATATGTTGTAAGACGAATTTTGAAGAAATGTCCAGACAGTTGTACTAAGCCTGTTATTCATTTATGTATCTTGTTTAGTATATGGTTCGCAGTTGGCTCAGTATGTCTTGTGTTGTTCTATAAAGTCGTACAGGGACGCTCATTGTTGCTTGTTTATTACTTGTTCTTGGTTTCGTCGGCCTTACTTGGGTATCTGTGGAGGCTGGAAGTATGCATTCCTTATTACTACTTGCTTCTGCAGTTATTTGCGGGTACATATACCAGGTACAATTAATTCAGTTGGTATCTAGAAAGTTGTAAATTTTCACATATTGCAGTCCGGTTTTCTTCAAGAAACTATATATTTTACTTATTATGCATATTGCATTTCAGAAATTTATTGAATTAATATCAGCAGTCACTAAACATCAATTATCTATCTTGAATTTACTAGCTCATTAGCAAGTGAGATAGCCGCCTTCCTTCCACTGGTGCATTTTGAGTTTCAGAACATTATTCTCCCAAGTATATTTTTATGTCCGAGAACAAGGCTTTTTTCAGCACACTTATAGATGCTGCGTCCCTCAGATATCATATGTTCACTCTTGTTTCAGAAATAAGCACACAAAAGTAGCAAAAGAACTATTTTTTAAGTAAATGATCAGTGTGAAATTGATGCAAGCCAGCCGTGATGTCTTGCCCTGCTACATAATGAAGGAGAAGACCGGATTTATTTACCCCAATCTTGTCCATTTGAACTCTTCTTTCTTTTTCTATTTTCTTAGTCTCCTTGCCTCCCTTTCTCCTTCCCTCCTTTAAAGTCCTCGGAAAGAAAGCACAACTCTGGGCTTATATTTTTTGTGTAAGTGCTATTCCATCTTCACTTCCATATACAAGTTTTATCACCCTTTACTTAATCTAACATTTCAACATTATTTAAAGATTATTTCACCACTTTGTTGGGACCCATTTGTTCTTCTTTTCTAATTTCAAATGTTCTGGTATTTTTTATAAACGTCCTGAGGAACTTTACTCACAATTGTGGCATTCCATTTGTTCCATCTGAGAATACATGCATCCGCTTCGCTTATAGCTCTTGTAACTTATTTACACATTTTCTTAGTGAATCATTGCTCATTGTACTGGATATGTTTACTGTGCAATATACCAGATTTTCATGTTCTGTAAAAACTGTGTTGCAGTGTCCACCATTTCGTTTAAGTTACCAAGGACTGGGAGAACCTTTGTGCTTTTCGGCATTTGGCCCATTTGCCACTACTGCTTTTTATTCGCTTCAGTGTGGCACAAGGTTGCATGTGATTACTTGCAATTCTGATGATTAAACTCATATCTACTCTATACTAATTTCTTGTATTATGACAGTGAGCTGACAATTAATGGCACGATCATCTCTGCGTCTCTTCTTGTTGGTTTTACGACATCCTTGATCCTCTTCTGCAGTCATTTCCATCAGGTTTTAACTCTCCCGCTCTATTTACATATTACATTTTTAGGGATCTTTATTCTCTTTCTTTGGCTGACAAGAAGAACGAACGACACAGATAGAGGAGGATAAGGCTGTTGGGAAGATTTCGCCTTTGGTGAGTACACACATGTTGAAAGTATAAGCTTTAAAAGACGAAGTTGAAGGAGCCATTTACGAATCCTTTTATGTTGAAATTTAGGTTAGGCTCGGTACTGAAGCAGGTTCAAAGGTAGTAAAATTGGCAGTGGTGACAATTTATTCACTTCTGTTTGTTCTAGGACTTGGACAAATAATTCCTTTCTCAAGTGTTGTAAGTCTTTCCAACTTCTATGTTCTAATCATAGCAATTTTTTCTTAAGATATCACGGCCATATTTTTTCTATTCCTACATTTTTCATTGTACTCTTATTTATTTGAATCATGGTTCTTGTGTAGATTCTTTGTGCTTTGACAGTGCCAATGGGAAATTCAGTAGTTAGCTACGTTGAGGAGAACCACAAGGTGCGTAAGGTTTCCTTGAATGAACTTCCTCTAACTTGGCTTTTATAGTTCAATAATTTTACATATATTGAGTGCTTCATGGTTTTGAGCACACCTTAGTATTGTGTAATTTAATGAATGCTTTGTACATTCCAAGAGTCTATTTGGCATAACTTTTGAAAAGTTAAAAAGGGCTTTTGAAATCCAAAAGCTGCTTTTGAATCCGTTTGGCTCATTTTATAAAAGTGTACATTTTAATTATAAAAACTTTTAGAGGAAGGTGGTCTAATGTTACTTTTTTTAAAAGCACTTCTGGAATATGAAGCTCTTTTAAAAATTGGTTTCCAAACAAAACTTAAGATGATTTTCTTTAAAAGTTCAGAAATCAAAAGTAAAAGGTCATGCCAAACGAGCCCAAGTCTAGTTTCATCTAAAGTAAACTACATCCTTCAATCACTATGCTCATGTGCCGGTACATGTACAATTTTTATAAATTAGTGGTGGCAAGACTCAAAGCCAGTACTATGATATCATGTTGAATCACTTCATTAAAAGCTTAAATATTTAGAAAGGGAACACTTTATTTTGCCTTCAACATTCTGATTCCAAGACTTCAATTTGATGTTGCCAAACACGAGTTCTATATATGGGGTCAAGTGGTATTTCTAATTATGGATTCTAAATTAAAATGTCACAGGACAAAACAAAGATCTTCATGGCTAAGTATTACTGTGTGAGATTGCACACTTTATTTGGAGCAGCACTGGCTGCTGGAATGGTAGCTGCTAGAATGTTTGCTAGAAAACAACTTCCCTATGCAGTCATCCTTTAAGTTTTTTATCAGGTGAGAATCATTCGAATATTACATATTTCACATTATTAGGCATCCCACATATTTAATTTATCTTATCTGAGTTACTTTTGAATCATTTATTTGACACTGGTCCAATCATCCATGTCTGTCATTTTCCTCAGGAATTTCAAAGAATTGTATGCTCCAGTCTTGGGGGATGCTCATCTCAGTCAAACACCATTTTCCCCTCTTCATCAAGCATCCGGAGGAGCTGCTTATGGCACATCGACCAAGTTCTTTGGTTTTTGTATTTAGCCCTTGTTTGAGGTCCATTCTTTTCATAAGAATGAATTATTGAATAGTATATCGATGAAAAATATATAGATAAAAAATAAGAAAACATTTTGAATTTGCATGTAATATTATTTTATTGAAAAATGTATGGTTGAAATGTTGTTAAAGTCCTTTTTAAAAATGTATTTTTTAACAGGACTGAAACAAGGGTTTAGTATCAAAATTCCACAATTACAAAGGCAGGGTTCCATTTTTAACAATCTGAAAATCAATAAAAGATGTTGGTTTTCTACACACGTAATCATTTCCCAAACAAGTCATGTAGCATGTTCAACAATCTTGATTATTAAACATAAGTAACCAAACTTCCTCAATCACTCAATAAATCTGATATGCCAGTCACTCCGCACTTAAAACTTCAATCTCAAAAACCAGAGCTGAGTTGGGCTGAATGCCCCATGCTGGAAATCCGCCAGGGCCATAGGCATAGTCGGGAGAGCACTGTAAAAAATTAATAAAGCTAAAATCAACACCTCCTCCTAGGTTGTTAACCATAGATTTAGCAAGAGATTAATTATGCAAGCAGGGAAGAACAATCACTCGGAAAAGGAAAAGAAGGGGTTGATCTTAAGCAACGATGAATTCCAACAATAGTGAGGACGAGTAGATGATATAATAATGACAATAGCAAGAAATCAAATTCTAAATGTAGAAATATAAAAAGGCAGACCCTCTCTCCATCGAAAGAAATGAGATTATAAAAAAATGTACTATCAACGAATTTTCAAAATCTCATACCATGATGTATCTGGATAAGAGAATGATTTTTTTCCGTGTCTCATGATATGGCTTTTTATTTAGAATATGGTTTTTTTAATACAAATAAGAGAAACTCTGTTAAGGATTTTTTTTCCCCTTTTTTTATTCATCAAAAAAAAAAAAAAACCATATGACGTATCTGTATAAGTCAATGATCTTTTTCCGTGTTTCAGAATACAGTTTGTAAATACGAATAAGAGAAACTCTATTAAGGATTTTTTTTCCTTTTTTTTTTTTTAATTCATCAAAAAAAAAAAAAAGAGTTTTTCGAGGGCGAATCAAAAAATAATTGCGAAAAGAAAAAAGAATCAATAAGACAAATTGAAAGAAAAACAGAAAAAAAGGTAGGTCCAGCAAAAGTTGACCTCTTACTTAAGAATTTCGATTACAATGGAGAACTGAAGTATGAGCCATAATAGTGGTGGGAGTAAGAAAGCAAGAGAGAGGGTGCATTCAGAATTACTTTAGAAAGCTTAAACAAATACACAAGCAGCAAGTAATGATAGAAAACCTACTACGAAAATTCTTCCACAAGTGAGCTAGAATTAGAAGCTTGCTCAAATCAGGCATTTTCATTTCTATATTGAAGATATGTTTACAAAGTTGTCCCCATTATTGATGGCAATAATTCTAGATACCATAGTTAAACAATTACTCGAATCAATGAGTCAAATTCATTTTGATGCTTCTGTACTCCTCACCTCATAAAAGTTTGAATAACAGATAAGCTGAAATTCAGAGCTTAAGAACAAGAGAAGCATATATTTTGACTGGTTTCCAGATAAATGTCTGATATGTTCTCAAAATATGTCAACTTACCACCAATTTCCTACTAGAGCTATAGTCATTAAATGCAAATTGGATTTAATTAATTCAGCAAATGACATTTATCTACATGAGAATGAATCCATGCATTTGAATATTACCCGTAATCGAGCAACTTCTCCCATTTGCATTCCCAACACACCTTCATCCCATCCTGTGAAAAAAGGTGCTACATAATTGAGAACTTAAAGAACAAATGAATTTCGCATCAGCAATTTCAGAAAGTGTTTTTTCATGCTAGCAAAAGCATTAGCTACATGGCATATACAACAAAATGATATCTTGATGATACCAATTACAATACATGGTGCAATTTAATGAGTTAAAAAATAAATTAACTAAAATGCATGAAAATATTTCTTCACAACAAAATTTGCAACATATCTAGAACCCGTTTCCACGTACTGTAAAAGACAAAACTGATAGAACTAGTTCACAACCAAATCTTTAGAATTAGGATTTTCTCTAGGAATTTTTCAGAGTCAAATATCTCATAACATCCATGCACCTAAATTCGTTCAGCTCTTCCAAATTTTAGTCAAACCCATAGAAGATCTATACTTCCATTTCACATTTCCATTCAGTTAATTATCTTCCCATTAATTCTCTTCCCATCCTATCACAATCTCAAATCCCTATCATCCATTACTAATAATACAAGAAACACGCACTGAAAAACATATACAGAAAATTAAAAAATAATTTAAATTATCCCAAAAAGGTACCTTTGATAACTTTATCTTGACCAATTTGGAAAGAGAATGGCTTCTGCCCCGGATCCTTGGTGCTATTACCCAAAAATTCAAACTTAAATTGTTACTTACCTAAATTAATGGTAAAATCTGTATATATATAAGGCACGCACACACGCAGTATAACTCAAACTCTAAACAATATTTAAATTTACCTCCAGAATTTTTGAGAGAGATCACCATTTTTACCAAAACCAGTGCAGTGGACGGTGACTTTCTGTCCGGGTACTGGTTTGGGACCGGTGCCGGCGTTCAGAATTTCCTTTTCCACACCCATGACTCGATTTTCCTGTTTCAGGGTTAGGGTTTGTTCGTGAACAGTGCAGTGCTGTGCTGTGGAGTAGAGAGGGGACAACTTTGAAAATGGCTAGTAGATTCTTCCTATTTTTCACAATAGCCTTTCTTATCAAAAGTACTATATTGCCCTTAATGAAATTATTTGCAAGATTTATCTTATATCTTTAAGGAATTGTCAATCAGGTCCTATATCTATATTTTTCAATCTTTTGAACACCTTTAAATATTCTTTATATTTTAATAGTTCTTCAAAGATTATAGGTTGGTCTTTCTTATTTATATATCCTTTAAATAATCCTTCTGAAATTTCTTCTTGTATATCCGTATGTTTAGTTATAATATCTTCTACTTTTCTTATTTCTCTATAAGTTTTCACAGAATCAAATCTTATATTATTCTTACAACTAAAATCTATATCTCTATATATTTCTTTAATTTTTTCTTTACCAATAGGGAATATAACATCAGATTTTACATCTAATTTGAGCAGGAAAGAAACATCTTCTTCATCTAAAAATAAAATAAGATTTTTATCGTTATTAACAGTAGAAGTTGATGCTTGTGAATTACTCATCAAAGATAATTAAAGCATAAGCATGTAAAGATAAGTAAATAACTTACAGTAATCAAGTGGAAATAAACAGGTTTTCCCTCCAGTATGCTCTTATAGATGCTTTGCATGTACTTAATCAATCTTCTGAATCAAGTAAAGATTTAAAATGTCTTTGAAATCATTTGGGTCCACAACTGCTTCCGCAAAAAGCTTTTCAATTAAGGTTGCATTTCTCATTCTAGAAAACTAGCCGTGTTTCCACAGACACTATCTCACAGTATCCAGAGTCTCTGTTTTCACCTCTATCCAAACTCTTTTCAGAATCAAGTTCCTACTTGGAACGAAATTTTAAAAGATAACTCACACTCAAAGTGCTACAATTTTTTGTTAGAAAACTGCCCTTTTCCCCTAAACCATTTGTTAAAGACGGGTACTTTGGCATGGCTAACATCCATTCAAAATCAATATTTTGAAAATCTTTTAAAATCTCTATCTGTACTGCCGAGGAATCATGAGAAGATTAACGAAATCCTTTTATGGAAACTTTGTTGAACATAACAAACTTTACTTTGATATTCATAAACTGAAATTGTACATGCTTACAAACTATATTTACATACCTTTGGTACTCACCTTATGAAGTTTAGAACTCCATAAATGATTACCTTATTACACGCTTTCCTATCTTCAAGCTATCTAATATTTTTCTGAATACAAGTGGTGTATACAGATTACAAGAAATTTTTCTCTAATATGTTCTCAGAGAATAGAGATAGATTTTTCGAGCTCCTTTCCTTCTTCCTTCATGTCTCCTTTTATAGGAAAGTTTGGAATCTTATCTTGGATAGGTGTCTTCCACTTTCTTTGTTAGGTAACAAGGCATCTTATCTCCACCGAATTCTTCATTGTCTTCTTGCTATGTGGACCTCTCTTTTGAAAATTATGTGCCTTATCTTTTGAGTTTGTCTGCCACTTGTGTCAATTAGTAGGTAAGTGGTCACAATAATGGAGACTTTCTTATATTATTTCTTTGTCTTTAGTAGCCACAGTTTTTCTTTAATAAATTTCTTTATTAAAGTAGTGATAAAGGGCTACTTCAATCACCATCATTTCTCCATTTTTGAATCAAAGAATTCTGCAGGGAATTCTTCATCGTTAAGAGATGCTTGGCTCATATCTTCAACAACACAATATTCACAGTGGTGATCACTGTAATTCCAAAGTATCTTGCATAATTCCTTAGCCATATCTTCCGATCCATGTACTTGGTTGGATATAATTGCAGATAATAAATGGTCAAGATAACAAATATCTTCTTCTTTGGTATCCATTCTTGCATTGGAATAAATAATATGATCTTCAAATGGATAAACCCATATTTTTTCTTTCTCAGTGATTATCTGAGTTACATGTTCAAATATCTCTTTATACCCTTTGGCTCTTCTATAGGGCATCATATTAAGAATATCTTGATATCCAATTTTGACAACCTTTTGATTGGATGGTAAAAAATGTTGATTTGTTAGTCCCATTTTGATCACATGGAACGATGGATGCATATATTCAAGGACAGGATCCCATTCCATTGTTGCTGAATGGAATCTGATATATATATTTGTTGTTTTAACAACTTCAGTATATCTCTTGACAGCTTTCCTGATGTTGGCTGGAAGCTGAGCTATCTCTTTAAGATCTTTACTTGGATATATACAAAGTATATTTCCAATTTCAAAGCAATTTCGAACCCAGTTGGCTGGTGCTCCTGGATAAAAATTTATCTTATTATATTTTGAATAATGGAGAGTCTTCATCCACTTTCCAATCTCAAAATACCAATCTGAAAGAATATTAAAAATAACAATAAAGAATGTTACTTCTTCATGGTTATCTTTTCTGGGAATTTTTGCTTCGTGACATATTTTGACAATATCTCTTGGATCTATCCTTTCAATAGAAAGTTTAGATTGAGTTTGGCTCTGTGAAGAGCTACCTTCTTTTTTGATATCTTGAATATCTTTATTACCAATAATAGGTGTGAGTATTCCCTGTAAAGGGGTTCCTATTATCTTCTTTTCTTTCCCTTTATCCTCGGGAAGAGAGCTAGTATTCACAAGTCCCTGCGAAGGGATACTAGGTTTGGTACAAGTATCTTCTGCCTCAAGGGCTATATTTTTGCCTCGAAGATTATCTTGGATATTTTGAATTTGAGCTTCCAAATAGGAAACTTTTATTTCAAGTATCTGGACTTTCGTCCTTAGTTGTTCTAGCTCCATCCCTGCTAAGATAATCAGGAAAAAAGTTAGCTTTTCCTTTAATATATTCAATATCAAATTTGAAATATGAGAACCAAATTTGTATTCTAATAATATATCTATTAGCAATAGATGGATCAACATTATTTTTCAAAAATGCTTTAACTTGAGTATTATCAGTTCTAATCAAGAACTTCTTTGGTAATAAATAATCTTCGTATTTTTGAACTCCTCTTTTTACAGCAATAAGCTCTTTTCTATTCGTCTCATATCTTGTTTCAACTTCTTTAAATGTTCCTGATGTATATAAGGAAGCTTTGTAGTTGTTTTTTATCTTTGATTCAGGAAATTCTTGAAGCTTTTCTCCAATATGGGATTGCAATTGCAATTCTCCTTCTTTTATAAATAATCCTAAGAATTCTATTTCTGTTTTAGCTATCTCAGCTTTCTTTTGAGAAAGTGTAATACCATGTTTTTTCATAATATAACAGAATTTCTCAAGATGCTCAATATGTTCATCAATATTATTTGAATGAATAAGTAAATCATCTACATATGCAATACAAAAATGAGTAATTGGTTTGATTACCTCATCCATTCTTCTCTGAAATATCTGTGGTGCATTTTTCAACCCAAATGGCATTACATTCCATTCGTATTGTCCTAAAGGATTGGGGGTACTAAATGCAGTTAGTGGTTTACTTTCTTCTGTAAGCATAATTTGCCAAAACCCTGACTTACAATCAAATTTTGAAAATATCTTTTTGTTCTGTACTTGTTTAATAAGGGCATCCTTATTTGGTAAGTAGTATCCATTAAATTTGGTAACTTCATTTAATTTTTTGTAGTTTATTACCATTCTGGTTTTTCCTCTTTTTATCTCACTATGTTTTCTAACCATAAAGGCTGGGCTGCTATGTGGGCTTTTACTTGGTCTAATCAATCTGGCTTCTAGCAATTCTTTTATCTGGTTTTTAAATTCTTTTTGATCATCAACACTATATTTCATAGGTTTGACCCTTACTATAGTATCTAGATTAATTAATTCTATCTTTGCTTTTACTTTATCTGTATTCCATTTTTCTAATGGATTTTCAGAATATGTTTCAGAGATTTCTCTTTTCAATTTTTCTAACCTATTTTCTGTTGTTAATATTTTTAATACTGTAACTGGTTTAAATTTTTCTGTACTCCAACATCCACCACGCTGGGTTGAAGAACTCTGATATTTTATATCTCTATATGCAATTGTAACAGCTTTATTTATTTTTGGTGTAAATATTTTATGTGCACAAGGTGTTGTGAACATATACTTATCAATATATTGTGTAAATAGAGCATATTTTAATAGGAAATTTTGTCCTAATAAAATATCACATCCAATTGTGGTTGACATATATATTGTATCAACAAATACTTCTCTAAAGGAGATTAGAAAAGGTACTTGATTAGCATACTTGCTGTATATTACCTTATTTCCACCTGCTGTTGTAGCAATTACCACCTTCTTTGAATTATATTTCCAATATTCAGATGGCAATACATTTGGTAAGCATAAGCTTATTGTACTTCCTGTATCTAAGTAAGCATGGAATTTAATTCTACAATAATCTTTTATATTGAGTGTAATTTCAATATATGGACTCATGGGATTAGTACTTATTACTCTTTCCATGATAATAATGATTTCATATTTTAATCTATTCTTTAAATAATAATTGGATTATCATCAACTGTTATTTTCAAATATCCTTGGCAGATTTTATAAGGACTATATTTTTCAAGAAAGTTCATTCCTAATAGAATAGGTGAACGATTCACTCCATATAATTCATCTTTATATAGAATTATTTCATTAGTATATTCTTTCTGATCCTCTCCTACAAGTATAAGAGGGAATTTAACATATTTTCTTATTTCAAGATTATTTCCCAAATAATCCTTAAATATATATGGTTCTGGTATTTCAAAGTCTATTAAATGACCAACAAACTTGGCATTTACATGGCTTTTATCTGCTCCAGTGTCTATGAGAACAAGAAGATTTTTCTTAAATCTTTCTTGGTTTACGTATCTTGTCTTAATGTAATATTGTAAACTTGATGGTTCAGCAATACTTAAATTTTTAAGTCTACTTATCCTAGAGTCTTGTCTAGAGAGAAATCTTGCGATAAGATTATCTCCTTCTAAGCTGACACTATTTCTTCTTATTAATTTTCCTTCAGAATTAATTTCTTTTGCTTGTTTATGGAAATCAAGCATTATTTGTTCTGGTATCGTTACTTCATGTTCTTGATATTTCCTAGGAGGTATATATTGTGCTAATTCCTCAAAATCTTTATGTATGATTATGTTATCAGTTATTTTCCTTAAATTGTGATGATGGCTAGTACTAAAAGCAAAAATTGATTTTATGCTTATACTAATAGCCTTACTTCTTCGTAACATCTTTAAGTTTCCAATTCTATAGTATAGATTGAAACTTTGTCCAATATTTTCATCACTTAATGTTATTGCATAATTTGGTTTTACTGTAAATATTATCTTTTGATAGACTAAGTTTCCTACAACTGTTCTTAATAGAGCATCAATAGGATCTTGTAAGATTCTATTATCCATACAATATATTTCTATTGGTATATTCATTTCTTCTCTAAAGAATCCTTTTACCATAATCTGGACTCCTCCTAATTCAATACATTTTAATTTGTTCCTAACATTTTCTGGGATTTTGGATAGTTTTTGTTTTACCCATTCTTTTGTAATTATAGGTATTCTTGCTTTTCCTATGGTATCTTCTATATTAATAGACATTTCTTTATAATTCATACTAACAATTGTTTTATTTACCCTTGGTAAAATTCCTAGGAATCCTTGATGAAATACATCTTTTTCTTGTAAATCTAATATCTTCTTAGTAATTCCTACGTATTTTTTAATGTCAAAAGTAATCTCTTGATTAATACCTTCTATGGAATCTTCAACTTCTTCAGTTGTTTCTATTTCTATTTCTGATTGTTGTATCTCTTGATTTATATATATAATTTCCTCATAATCTTCTTCTTCTGATGAGGATGTATCTAATTCATAGATACTACTACATTCACTACTTAAATCTCCAAAATATTCAATTGGTTCTATATCACTATCTTCTTGGAATTTTTCGTAAATTCTAAGAGTTTTTATATTTTGTCTATCTTTCTTTTTAGGACATTGAGGGGCAATGTGTCCTTCTTCATTACAAATAAAACATCTACATTTTTTTATATATCTTGGTTTAGATTTCTTATTACAATTTCTTTTCTTGAAATATTTTTTATGTGGTTTAAAATTCTTTTTACTGAATTTTTTATAATTCTTGAATTTTCTTTTATATTTCTTATATAGTTTAAACTTCTTTTTATAGCATCCAAATTGTTCTACTTGGCCATTATCTTTGTAGCAACATAATGAATTTTTTCTTATTTTATAAGCTTTCTTATTTTCTAGTGCTTCTCTACACCACATACTTATCATTCTTTTTGTAAATTCAATTCTACTTCCAAGACTATCTATTTCAACTCCTTCCTCTTTTCCTAAAGACAATAATTTCTCATATTCTTTTAGTAACTTAATTCCCCATGGGAATGGTAACTTTGTAAAGTAAGATCTTAAAATAGGTTTATTTTCTTGATAATCTCCTTGGTTTAATATATAGTATAATTCTTCAAATTTACATGTATATCTTTCTAACTCACACATATCACATATCTTTAAATTTTCCATTGCAATCATTCCTTGGTTATATTCTTCTTGTGTTCTTTCTTCTTCATTAGAAATATGTCTATTTCCTAGAAATTCTATTCTTAAGATTTTCTCAAATCTTTTTAGTATTTCTTGTATATTTTGTTCATTTAAGGAATTTCTATTGTCTAATACTTCAGTTCTATTTACTCCATATTTTACACCTCCTTTGATGGTTTCTGATAACTTTCTCCACCATTCAGAGACAGTTCCTCTAAATGTATATTCTATAAATCCAAAGGCCGTATATGTTTCCCATTTATTAAATTGTATAGCTAAATCTGTACTTTTTATCCATGTTTCAATAGCTTTATTTTTATATACACAATCTAAATCCAACCATATTCCTGTTGTGTGGATTGGTTCATT
>NC_036241.1:12155453-12201604 GCF_002742605.1 Olea europaea var. sylvestris | reverse complement strand
TGTTATTCTAAAATCTTGGGGTGGATTAATTATAATCCTATCTTTTCCTCTAAGATTATTATCTAATAATGCATTTCCTACTTGTAGATTATATTCTAGATTTTCTAGCCTTTTATGTATATCCTCAAAACTTTCATTTGTAGTGTTTTTAGGTAAATAGGGATAACTAGGTTTTTTATGTTTTTTAACTTTTTCCAAAAATTCTTCAATTATATTTTCTTCGTCTACTATATTCATCATTATTTTTGGTTCGTAACATGGCTCTGATACCATTTGATCGGAGTGTGCAGCGGAGGGGTTAATATTTTTGAGCCAATTAGATTCTTCATAAGTATTTAAAATATCACAATAGAATTTATAAAATTCACTATTTTTTACCAATATTTTTTCTTGAATAATTATGTTTAATTCTTTAATTCTTCTTCTTAAATTAAGAATTAATTTATATATATCTTTTTCCATTTTAATTGCTTCATCATCTATGGAATCATTTTTATTTTTTAGTTTTGGATCTAGATATTCTACAAAGAAATCTTTTAGATCTTCTTCCAAATAGGTTAATTCATTTTCTGTAGCGTTTTTTAGATCAATAAAATTTTGTATAATATTTGAATCTAAATTTATTAAAAAATTTTGATCTATATATCTTTGAGGACTTATTTGAAGGTTTTTAGACATTATAATGGCTTTGGTTGTAATTTCTCTATTAAGGGTATTTTTGGAAAATTGGTTGTTTGGAGACTAGTTTTCAAATGTTTTTATTTCTTAGACTAATTTAGAAAATCCTCCTTTTATTTAGGCTATTAAGCTGTATTTCCCAGTAGAGAGCGAGCTCCATCGTTGTGGTAGAACCACCTTAAAAGTATGGTGCACGTGACAATGACGTACACGATAATTTTTATTTATTTATTTATTTGGCCAATGTTGTGTTTTTCTTTAGTTTTACTACAAAAATTATAGAATTTTGTTATTTGTATGTAGAAATAGTATATAAGTAGTTATCGAAAATGATGTTGAAAAAAAAATTGGATGAAAAATTTAACTATGTTTTAAATTGACAAATGATGAAGTGTCATGTAGGGATTATGTAACCTGTTTCGCGCGGGTTAGTCACTAACAATTAAAAAGGAGTCAGAAGATTGTGTAAGAGACAAACCTCTTGAGACAAAATTCCAAAAATGGGTGTTTTTATTGGCGATGACTTTACAATTGAAAAATAAAAACAGAATGTCTCCAAGGGGTACAAGCACACGAGTTACTGAAAAAGAAGTGTTTAAATCTAAACTAAAAAATTTAAAATTACATATTCTCTGTTTGAGAGTATTTGATTCGGGGTTCTTTGCTCTATGTCTTTTCTTCCTTTTATACTCTCTGGATGATCTCTTCGTGATCAACCACTTAAAAACTGCTTGATTGCTCTATAACTGCCTACTTTCCTCGTAGTGGCCAATTTGTCGTGGAACTGCCTTCTCTAACTGCTGCCATTACTTTTGTCGTTCAACCGTCTTCAATTGAATTCCTTGAATTGTAGGACGTGATAGGACTACCCAATAACTGTTTCATTAACTGCACTTTTGGGTAGCCATAATATCTTATGTTTGTTAAGATGCTGGGCGACTCGGATGTTTGGACGAGAGCAGGGTCACAGCTCTGGGCGACTGCATGGCAATTTATTCGCTCAAATCTTGGGCGACTTGTAACCTTGGGCGATGGTATTACCGCGTTCATGAACTTCCCTATTTGGGCCTTTATCCTGCACTGCCTGATTGGTTCGTTCTTTGGGCTATTTGATTTTTTGCGGATCTTCCAGTTGGGCTTCATTCCTTGGGCTATTCGACTTGGGCTGAACTTTTGTGAGTCAACAATTACCCCCCCAATATGGCAGGATTAATACTATTTATTAATTTTTGCCATATTCACTTTGTGTTTCCCAACAACATTCGAAATTTCCAAAAATTTCAATCATTATTTTCTTCCATAGTCTAAAAAGGTGCGACGTTTGCAAATCCTTATAACCCCCAAATACGCTATTTCATTGTACTACTAAATCATGCCTCATTTTTTCGCGCTTCTCTCCCGCAATATTACTGTTCATCTCCTTCCTTCTCTGTTATGTAACTCTGAAAAACTTTATTTCGTCCCTAATGGCTGCTTCACAATCCCAGTCTGGTGACTCCTTTAGTTTCGAAGACTTTCAGAAACTCCTTACTCGGCCATATATAACTCCGAACTTCCTTGCACCGGCCAATGTTGAACTCAATGAGTTCTATCTAGGTCCTTTATTCAACAATGTCGAGGCCATCGAACAAGCGGCGGTCGGTCAGCTGTTCCTTTGTACTCAAGGCCCTCCGTTTCTAAATTCTTTGTCGCTGGGGCCACTTCGCGAAAGAGGTATTCGCACTTGGCCTAAATTTGATGTCGTTTTTCGTAGATGGCATGCTCGCCTTGTGGACCATGGTCCTACTACGACAATTTTTTATAAGGCTAGGATTTCTGATTTGTTAGGAATCTCTCTTCAACCCCCTATTTTTGACCCAGTACTTTTTCCAATCGCTTTAAGTTTTTGGTCTTCTGAGTATAATACTTTTATCCTTCCTCTTAGTCCCATGTCCATTACCTTAAAGGATGTTGGGGTCCTAGTAAATCTGCCACCTTTGGGCGATACCATTTTCCCTGATATTTTGATTTCTGGTGTCGCCCCAAAATTTGATAGAGGCCTCACCGAATCATATTCAAGCCTGCAAACCTTTCATAACCATTCGAGCGCTGAGCCTTCCCATACTGAGCGAGTGGCCTTTCTTCTGAGTTGGCTTTGTAAATACATTTTGTGTGTGCCAAGTATAAAGCCCTCCATAAGCTATTTACCCATAGTGCACGAATTGGCGCGTGGTAGGCCTCTGAATTTGTATTCTTTCTTTTTAGCTGCCCTTTATAGAGGCATGACTTCTCTTCAATCCCAATTGAAGAATGGTGCATCTCCCATTGGCAGTGGGCCTCTTTGGTTCACTCAAATGTGGTTGAGAGTCTATTTTCCATCGCTTGGTGCTCCATCTTTTTCTAGTCCTTCTGCTAGTTGCTATGGGCTAGCCATTGAGCTCCTGACTCCTGTAAATATGTCCACATTTTTTCATTATTTTATACTTTGGATTCAATCCCTTCCTTCTTTCCTTTTCCTCCCTTTTTGACTCCAGATTATGTGCAGCCTCCATCCACTCTGGATAGTGCGAACACTTCCTTGTTTGTTTGGATTTAGTTTTTGACCGAGAAGGAGTTGTTTCATGATATTTTGACTGGGACCAATGCCAAGGCTGGGGTAGAAATATATTTTTCCCAATTTTTTGCTCGTCAACTTGGTTTTGGCCAAACTTGGCCCTTTCCCCCTTGCTATTCAAGGAATTTGATAGACCGCTTCCACACCATTAATAAGGCAGAGGCAGAGGCTATAAATGCTCGCAATCTTCTTTTGACGAGAAACTTTTCATTAGCCCCCTTCAATCCTAGCCGTGCCATCCATCCCCTTTTTAAACGACTCTGGCCGTCAGTAAAGCGCAGATTGTTTGCGACTGATGTCAATCGTGCTTTCCATTCACTAGACCAGCCAAACATTTCTTCCACCTCTCCTGTTTTGGTCACTCCTGTGTCCATTAGGAGTCCCTCTTCCTTTGTTCGTGCTAAACAATCTGCCCGTCCATCGACTTCTCTTCCTGCCAAGCCCACTGTAGCTAAAAGTGCCCCAAGCTGCAAACGGCCAGCCTCAGCGTCTCCCATTTTGGAGGATGATGCTGATGATGATGATGATACCCCTCTCATCGTCAGGAAGAAGGTAATTAAATTGGTTTACTCATAAGCATACCTTTCCATACTTGAAACTTTTCCATGTGCTGATAGTTTATTTGGACTTCTCAGAAAAGTTCAACCTCTCCCTTGAAGGCTTTGGTGTTGGCAGCTACTGCTCCATCATCCTCTGCTGGGCTGCTTCGTCCAAACCAGCTGATGAAGGGACTACGCTTAAAGAGAAATCTTTAGTCCCAGAATCTTCATCACAACCAATGGACGAGCCACCTTCTTCCCAAGACGTTGACCCCCCAAACGTCGAAGCAGATAGTAATTCATTTTTTGATGCTTTACCTTTGCTTGTGCTATTGGTGTTGATTTGTTGCCTTTTGAGTTCTGCAGATGTTCCCATGAGTCTGCCCGTTGCGGCAAGGTCTTCTCGCTTAGACAAGGGGAAGTCCTCACGAATGGTGGAGCCACAGGTGGCAGATTTGGCTGGGGATATGCCATTTTCCAAGATTGCTGATGAGGTAATCTTTGCTTCACCTTTACCTCCACTTTGTTTAGTGTAGTGGAAACCTTCAATATTGGCGATTTTCTTTGCAGGATGCTGATAAAATTGTGCGTTCCATTCAAGACTTGTTCACTTCTTGGGGGCAAGTCAAGACATCTCGCCCTGCTTCAGCCAGTTGTCCTTATGCTTCTTCAGAGGAAGATATGGAATTCCTTAAGTAGTCGATATTTGAGTATGTGTCCTTCATGGATATGGACATCGGTAAGGCTAGTGCTGCCAAGTATAAAGATAAGCTTGAGCATTTGAATGCGAAATTGGAGCAAGCACTGACACTTCCGTCGCTCAATCTTTCTGCTGATTTTAAAGCGGCGTTGAAAGTTGTCCATTCCGAGGTCCTCTCCTTACTGGCCAAGAATGTTGAACTGAAAGCCAAAAGTACTCAATATCTTCGCGCCGTATCTGAAAAAGAGTCTTTGCTTCTGGAGATCAACAAAGCTGAGGACGAGTTGAAAGAAATCTCTTCCGAAGTCATGATTGAAAACTCTTTGATGACTAGTTTGACTGCTCAGATGAAGGAGTTTCAAGCCAAGATGGACGACTGCAAGGCGAGAATGGCTGCTAAAAAGCGTAATGCCTCCCAAGAAATTGAGTGAACTAAGTCTTTGGTCCAGCAGTACAAGAAGTTGGAAGTTGACGATGATGTTGTGGCTAAATTGAACATCACTTCTTCTCGGCAGAGCGAGGACTGGGGGAGACTTAGGGAAAGAATTCATTTGGTATGGGGCGAATTGTAATTAAGACATATAATGCCTTAACTTTTTCTTTTTGTAATTTCGCATTTGACTTTCCCTTTGTAACCTTGTACTGATATAACAGCAGTCATCATTGTCAATGAATAACTATTTTAGCCTCTTGTGTATTTATTGACGTTCGTTTTTTTTAATCGTCAATCGCTCAGGCATTTAATTGTTTTATTCTAAAATTTTTATACATTTTTTCTTGATATTTCTGCCCGACTTTGGGCCACTTAATCCCATTTACTAGACACGAATATGGCTACTCATATTCTGTCTTTTCACCTTCACCCCCCCTATAAATGCACATCATATTCTGTCTTTTCACCTTCACCTCCCTATAAATACACGTATACTTCATATTTTTCATCTTCATTTCCATTTTCTTCTTCAAAAAACCAATTTGCTGCCATTGCTTGGCATTTCTGACAATCAATCCAAAAGCTTTCGTTTTCCATGGAAATGGATCATCTGATCCGCCCACTTTGCCATCTTTCTTGATGTCACCTTTGCTATGGGAGATATAGGAAATATTCTTTGGCCAGCAGCAAAGTTCTTCCCATCGTCTCCATTCCTAGAAGGAGTTCAATGATGGAAGGCAATTTATGCGGTGCTTGCAGGCCACCTTGCTTGCTGAGAATGCTTCTCAGCCTCCTTGCCCGTCGTTGCAGCGATGCATTTAGGAAGGCGATATGAGGGCGCTTCATCTTCCTTTCTACTTGTTGAGAGTGCTTCTCGGCCTCCCTGCTTGCCCTTGCAACAGTGCGATCAGGATGACGATCAAGGCCAGTACACCCTCTTACTCGGCGATCGACCGGAAAATTAGTTTGCTCTTAGTTGTAGTTTATAAAGCATTTAGCATATTGTATTTCACAGCTTTGTAATGAACATTTGATAATAAAGGAATTTATTTGAACGTATTTCGCTCTGGTCCTTTTTACTCTACGATCGTTCAATGCGATTTGGTTACACTTTTATTTGTTCACTTTCCCATAAGGAAGGAACATACTTTTTCAAATATTTGCCATTAATGAACCTCATGTGCTTGGTGCCGTCTAAATCTTCCAAATGATAGGCTCCATTAGGCAATACATTACTCACTTTATATGGTCCTTCCCAATTGGGAGACTATTTACCATACTTTGGATCTTTGCTATCCAAAGGGAGTACTGTTTTCCAAACCAGTTCGCCCAAGTTGAACGACTTGGCTATAACTTTTTTATTATAAAATTTAGCGATTCTTCATTTTTGAACTTGCAATCTATCTAGGACGTCTAACTTTAATTCGTCCAACTCTAATAAGTTTTGAACTAGCGATTCGATATATTCATCATCACTTAACTTATGTTGCAAACACACTCTGATCGATTGCACGTTAATTTTCATAGGCAACACGGTCTCCTGTCCATAAGTAAGTTGGAAAGGAGTAATTTTGGTACTTGACCGAGGTGACTTCCTATAAGCCCATAAGGCCTTGTTCAGACATTCGTGCCAATTTCTAGCATTTTCATCTATCATTTTCTTTATGATATTTTTTAGAATCTCATTAGAAGATTCTGCTTGCCCGTTGGATTGAGCGTAATATGGTGTGGAGTTTACTAATTTAACTCCAAACTCGCTCAAGAATTTATTCACTTGATCCCTATTTAAAAATGTCCCGTGATCTACCATCAAAGTTTGTGAAATTCTAAATCTATAAATGATGTGATCACGGATAAATTATATGACATTCTTTTGGGTGATCTCCTTTAAAGATACCGCCTCTACCCACTTAGTGAAATAATCGGTTGCAACTATAAAAAAAGTATGTTGCTTGGATAATGGGGAATAAATCTTCCCTATCAGGTCTATCGCCCAACCTTTGAACGGCCAAGGCTTAATAATAGGTGTTATCTCTCGTGCTGGCGCCCTCTATATTGAACCATGCTTTTGGCATGCTAAACAAATCTTTGCATATTGAACGCATAATTCTCCTATTTTTGGCAAAAAATATCCACTCCTAATAATTAACCATCTCATCCTTTAGCCAGCTTGATGAGCTCCACATATCCCTTCGTGCACTTCAGCCATGATCGTCCTGGCTTCTTGCAAACTTACACATTTTAGCAGTATACCATCAAAGCGTTTCTAGAACAACTCTTCATCTATCAGTGCATAGTTTAGCAAACACAACTTCATTTTTCTACTATCTCTTTTATTAGGTTCTTTAAGGAACTCCTTAATTTCTGCCCTCCAATCCATTGCATCTCCATCTTGTATGCAATGAAATTCAATCTTTCTCGCCCTTTTTTGGATCACGAGAAATATTGTTTCATACTCACAAGTAGACTTCCAATTTAAAACCTTTGAATACCCTGAGGCCATTTGGGCCAACTCATTTGCCACGTTATTGTATATCCTATTAACGCATTGAAGTTCTACTTGGTCGAATTCTTCTAATAACTCTCGAGCGATTTCATATTGACTCATGATGGAATCACTTTGGCATTTAAAATCACCAATCAGTTGGTGAATTATCAATTGAGAATCGCCTCTAATGTTTACATTTTTTACCCCCATATCTATCATTAGTTCCAGGCCTATGATTAAGGCTTCATATTCGGCCTGATTGTTGGTGCACATCCTATCTAAAGTGAATGCGAACTTGTAGCAAATCCCTAAAGAATTTATCAATGCTACTCCTACTCCTGAACCTTTAGAGGTTTTTGACCCATCGAAATACAACATCCAAGGTTTTGGCTCGAATGAATTGATTTCTAATTCAATTTCTTCAGGCATGTCAAGGCATGGATGATCGGCTAGAAAGTTAGCTAAAGCTTGATTTTTTTACTGCCTTTTGGGTATGTATTGTATTTCAAATTCTGATAAAGCTAACGTCCAAAGGCCTACCCTTTGGTGTAAAATGGGATGAGAGAACATATACTTAATCAAATTTACTTTAGAAATCAAATAAACGGTTACGGGCCATAAATAAGCCCTTAATTTTGTACATGTGAAATACAATGCAAGACATAATTTTTCAATAGCAGAGTAATTACATTCACATTTTGTTAACCGTCTACTCAAGTAGTAAATCGCCCTCTCTTCACCAAATTGATCTTCTTGCGCGACCATTCCAGCTATTGATTATTTTTCAGCCAATACATATACTTTCATTGGCCGTCCTTGGATTGGTGACACCAATACTGGTGGACTTGATAAATATGTCCTGATTTTTCAGCTTTAAAAGCGACGAAAAGACTTTAGTTCGCCCTACACAATTAGAAATAAAGCATCTTAAAAAGTTTACTTGGCCTAGAAACCTTTGCAATTTTTTTTTGTTGCTAGGTGATTTGGCCTCTAAAATGGCCTTCGCTTTATTTTTATCAAGTTCAATCCCTCTTTTGTGTACCAAGAAACCAAGAAAGTTCCATGCATTAACACCAAATGCACATTTCAAGGGATTCAACTTTAACTTATATTGCTTCATTTGCTCAAATGAACATCTTAACTGTTCGAAATGGTCCTCTTCTTTAATGGATTTGACCACTATATCATCTACATACACTTCTACAAACTTGCCTATCATATCATGAAAAATTAAATTCATTGCCCTTTGACAAGTTGCTCCTGCATATTTCAGGCCGAAAGGCATGACAACCCATTCAAAACATCCTAGAGACTCAAGGCATCTAAAGGCAGTTTTGTGTATGTCTTCCTTAGCTATATAAATTTGATTGTATCCTGAATACCCATCCATGAAAGAATACATGACGTGTCCGACGGTTGAGTCTACTAAAGAATCTACCGTGGGCATTGGATATTCATCTTTGGGTGTGGCTATGTTTAAATTCCTAAAGTCTATGCACACCCTTAGTTTACCATTCTTTTTTAGTACTGGCACGATATTGGACAACCATTCGACATACCTGACTGTTCTAATAAAGACTGTTTTTAATAATCGCTCTATCTCTTTCTTAATCTCAGGGAGTACATTGGAGCAAAACGTCTGGGAGGTTGTCTATGAGATTTAAAATTAGGCTTAGTTGGTAATCTATGGTCCACCAAGTCTCTATCTAAACCAGGCATTTGTTCATATTTCCAAGCAAAATAATCTTTATACTCCTTTAACAGAGCGATTAATTTATCACTAACCTCTTGATCGAGCATCTGGCTGATGAATGTTGGACGGTCTTCTCTTTCATTGCCAATATTTACTTTAATCAGAGGGCCTTGTGCTTGAGCATATCCAGGTTTGATGATCCGCATTACTTCATCGTCCAGCTCCCTTGTAAGCACTTCTTCTTCTAAACAATCCACCTTGTTGACTTCCCGGTCAATACTTTGTTCCAATTCGAATACTGTTAATTTGTCTTTCAACGCTTTCAGGGCTGCCTCTTCTTTCATCTTATCCTTGCATTTTTTAATTGAAAGCCATTAATTTGGCTTTGAAGGCCTAAATATCGGTCATTTGCTCTTGTTGCTTCGAACTCATTCAGGACTCCTTGATTATTCTTTTGCCAATTAATGGCTCTTCTAGGGCTACTATATTTGGCCTCATCTGACTGAACATTTCAATAAGTGCGTCCACTGAAAATGGCTCTTCACTCTGCGCGACAATTGAGTTTCTTCCCCATTTTAGACTACCCTGACAGGTCCGTAGTTTCCTTCGTACATGAACATTTCCACTGAGTTTGCTTCTGCGATAAAAGGCCTATGATCGGCCTGCATCACCTCTGCTTCCCCCTTGTTATTCCAAAAAACCAGGCATTGATGGAGTGATGAGGGTATACAGTGACTTTCGTGTATCCAATCTCTTCCTAGTAACACATTGTAACTAGTAGGACCATCTATTACAAAAAAAACTGTGGTCCTAGTAGTTGTACCTATAGTTATGTCCAATGGCATAACTCCCTTAGCTGTAGTTGCTCCTCTATTGAAACTTGTAAGGATAACTTCTATTGGAATCATATCCCCTTCCGTCTTTGCAAATTTCCTCATCATCCTAGATGGAATGGTGTTTATAGCTGCTCCATTATCGACAAGCACTTTTGCCACAGTTATGCCGTTAACTAGAGTTTTAACGTACAACGACCTCAAGTGTTTAGTCAATTTCACAGCTAGCCGTTTAAAAATAACCTTTTCGGCAGCTTCTATTTCTACTTCCCGCTTGTTCTATGTCGAGTTATCCTTTTGTGATAAGTCAACGTGTAGCATATCGCACTGAGCCTCTGTCTCCTGAATTTCCTTTTTACTGTTTTCTGATGCTTCCTCGTTCATTACCCAACCTGTGGGAGGAGGCATTATTCTTGGAGTTGATCCATACTTTTCAGAGCGAGGTACTCTCCTCTTCCTTTTGGGCTTCCCGTACAGCACGTAAAAATTAAAAGAATGCCCAGATGGTTTCTCCCAATAAATCTACTTCACGAACTCCCTCTCGATGTAGTTGCTTCAACGGAGTATTGTACGATACTCCTCTTCTTCTTGTTTCTGCTTCTAGGTCAATTTCTTCTTCAGTGTCTATCATTCCATCATCTTCCTCACCATTGTAGGCCTCTCTAGAAGTCTGGTCTTCTTCATATTCCAGCACGCACGCTTCTCCTTCGTAATCCTCTCTTTCTTCTTCTTCCTTCTCTTTATCCTTGAACTCATTGGCTAGTAAATAGTTATTAGCCACAATAGGAGGTAACGTACCGAACTGAATAGTAAGGGGCTGATCTGGATCTTCTCCATCCTTTCTGTCTCGCTCAAACTTTGATCTCCCAGAAGAAGTTTCTGGCAACTCTTTCATTGATTCATCTGTACCAATCTCTTCACTATCTTTAAGAATATTTTGATTGACTACCTTGAGTAATTTAGGCGCCTTAGGACGTGGCACTCCCTATTGTTGTCTCATCTTTCGTCCATAATTTTGTTGGAAACGCCTTTGTTGGGTTCTAGTCATCTCGTCGAAGGGTATTGCCTTTCATGCATTATACTGGAACGAATGCCATACATTTGGTCGACGAGGTTGCGGTCTGAATGTTCTCCCATTATCTACTGGCCTGAACTGCCTCTCAAAATGCGGTCTCTTGTAGAACGATGTACCTCGCCCTCTACCAGGCTGAGCGTTTGGGAGGAGAGTAGGGCGATGGGGATGCTGCCATATCCCTGATTTCTCCATATTCCCACTCACTTCTCTTTTACATCTTGCACACAAGACGTCTACATCCTCTTTTGGCTCCTTTCCTTTAATACGCTCGAAGACACTGGGATGTGGTCCAGGGTCTTCTTCTCCATCATCTATAACCAATTTGAATTTTGGCAACTTGTTTTTGAAACCAGACGTCACCATATTCACTCCAAGTGGCTGTGGAAAAGGATTTTCGTCCACTGTCATTTTCTTCTTATCATCGAACGTAATTCGTCCTGATTCAATGGCATCCTGTAACACATTGCGAAAAACCAAGCAATTGTTAGTCAAATGTGACCATGCATTATGCCACTTACAATATTTTTTACCCTTAATTTGTTCAGAGTTTGGCAATTTATGCTTATCGATCAGTTTTATCTGCTTATCCTTATATAATTTATCAAATATAAGGTCAGCTTTGATTACATCGAACAAGAATGTTCTAACTTTTACGTTTTCATCTTTCATAAGCTCATCCTTGCCCGATGGTCTAGGCTTAGCCATTATAGGACAAGTATACGTGTCTCCTTTGACTAATTCGGCCAAACACATTTCGGTCTGATTGTATGACTCGTTATTGATGGTATGAACATCAAAATTTGGGTCTCTATAATAAGTCCCCTTACTAGAATTTTTTATCTGCTCTTCTTCTCTTATCAATTGTTCATACCTAATCACGTTCGCGCTCAATTGAAAAAGGTCAGGAAATTCCTTGTCTTGGAATTTCTTTTTCAAATCAAAGCTCAAACAACCTTGAGCGATTTTGACACTCTTTTTCGGGCAGAGGTACAAAATATTTACTTCTTGCTGTCTTGAACATTTGGAGGAAACCTTCTGCCCACTCGTTTGGCATTTGACGTAGGTTCGCCAAATCAGCCAAAGTAACTTCAGACTCAATCTTATAAAACTGAGTGTGGAATAATTGTTCCAATTGTTGCCATGTTTGAACAGAATTTGCTGGAAAATTGATGAACCAGGAGAAAGCTACTCCTGTTAATGAACTAGGGAAAAGCCTCATTTTATGATAATCAGTTACGTCACCACTTTGCAGTGTGAATCGCCCTATGTGTTCTAGAGTAGACACCTCCTCTAAACCGGTAAACAGTGAGAATTCTGGCACTTTATACCCTCTAGGCCATGGATATGCTTGGTCTATCCAATCAGGATATGGCTTTGTGTAAGTCGGCCTAATGACAGGACGTACCCCAAAAGCCATCTGGTCTTGTACGATTTCCATAATCTGATTCCTCAACATGACGTTGGGATCATATGGAATCCCTACAGGTTGGTTGACCGGTTGATTTGCTTGAGGCCTGATATTTGGTTCTTGATTAGGAATAAAGTTACCATGATTTGGGCCATTGTTACCATTAGCCTGAACATTTATTCCCTCATTAACACGTGGGGTATTCTGCCCGTTATTTAGGACATTATCTCTTACATTTGGATTACCCCCCAAGTTAGGCGTACCACTACCATTATTCTGATTTGGTATTACACCATCCCCTTGGTTTGAAGTAGAGGGACCGAAATGTGGTTCTACCCCTTGACTTGGGTTTAGGACTGGGGGATTATGTCCCACAATTGTCCTAGTTTGAAAGTGGTTTGCAAGAGGCGTAACTGGTTGACAAATTTGGCCTACCAACTTATTCATTATTTCATTCAAAGTATTCAGTTGTTTGGCCATGTTATCATAATGTGCATTCCCATTCTGGGTAAATCTTTCCATATTATGAATATTTCGAAGATTTACCTGTTCAACGACATCTTGTGTGAGTTCTCCAAGTAGTGCACGCATAGTTCGAGGACTCTCAACTCTGCCATTGATTCGTAACGACTGTTACTGCTTTGATTCTATCCATCTGTTCGTGGAGAGCTATGCTGCTCCTCATATCGCTCGATCACAGACTGGACTCCTCCCTGACTTGCTGCTTCCTTATCGGATCTCTGAGACATATTGTTTCACCTTTTGTATCTTCAACACCAAACACCACGGTCCCACTGGGCGTGCCAAATTATTTCGCGCGGGTTATTCGCTAACAATTAAAAAGGGATTAGACGATTATGTAAGGGACAAATCTCTTGAGACAAAGTCCTAAAAAGGGGTGTTTTTATTGGCAATGACTTTACAATTGGAAAATAAAAACAGAATGCCTCCAAGGGGCGCAAGCACACGAGTTACTGAAAAAGAAGTGTTTAAATCTAAACTAAGAAATTTAGAGTTACATATTCTCTGTTTGAGAGTGTTTGATTCGGGGTCCTTTGCTCTATATCTTTTCTTCCTTTTATACTCCCTGGATGATCTCTTCGTGATCAACTACTTAAAAACTGCTTGATCGCTCTATAACTGCCTACTTTTCTCGTAACTGCTGCCATTACTTTTGTCGTTTAACCGTTTTCAATTGAATTCCTTGAATCATGGGACGTGATAGGACTACCCAATAACTGCTTCATTAACTGCACTTTTGGGTAACCATAACATCTTATGTTTGTTAAGATGCTGGGCGACTCGGATGTTTGGACGAGAGCAGGGTCACAGCTCTGGGCAACTGCATAGCAATTCATTCACTCAAATCTTGGGCGACTTGCAACCTTGGGCGATGGTATTACCGCGTTCATGGGCTTCCCTATTTGGGCCTTTATCCTGCACTGCCTGATTGGTTCGTTCTTTGGGCTATTTGATTTTTTGAGGATCTTCCAGTTGGGCTTCATTCCTTGGGCTATTCGACTTGGGCTAAACTTTTTGTGTGTCAACATAACCCCTTACGTTAATCTTGATGTACATGTAGCAATGTCCAAAATTATATCAAGATTTACATAATTAATTATATAATGTCATATGACACTTTACTATTTGTCAATTTAAAATACAATCAATTTGTTCATCCAATCTTTTTTCCCAACATCATATTATGTAATCAATTATGTACAAATAGCAAAATCTAATTTTATATATATAATCAATTATATTTTGAATAATGTTACTTATACATAAGTGGTTATATAATAATTTACATACAAATGAGGAATCAAAAAAAGAGTGAAGACATTTTTTTTTTATTTGATTAAAGAAATTCATACTCAATCATATCTCACAACATATGCATAATATGTTTACATAATGATTTACATATGCTTGATGTGTTGAAATATTATAAGGTCAGAATTTTTCATACAAATAAAAGAAAAAACAATTTTGAACCTTACTACACGTATTCTATGATATACATTTTAATTTACACTTTACCGTGTGGCATTTACCCTATTGGATTGTTTAAATTTCGAACAGTTTTTTCCATTCAATTAACATTTGACAATAATGCAAGTATCAACTAAAGAGTTAAAAATTAGTGTATAAATAGCAAAATTCAAAAATTTTCGCTCTCTTTTTAACATATCATCTTTATGTAAACAATTATGTAACCACATAATGAACAAGTAGCTTTATTCTTGTTTTTAAAGCTCTGGTTGATATACTAAGAAAAAAGGAGGAAGGAGAATAAAGGAAAATGGACCAAAAAATTTAAGGCTAGCTTAGTTTGCCTTTTAATTAAGTTTAAATATTCTTATTGTATGCAAAATTCAAACTTGGAGGTATTTTGAGTTTAGTCCAATTGGAGTTGAATCGAAACAATTAAAAGCTAGTGGATTGTACAGGATTAAAAAGAAATAGTAATTGGGTGATAAGAGGAAAATTTAAGACTCGAGAGTGAAATTCAACATACTGAAAGCTTGAGGACTAAATTGCACATTTTTGGAGGTTATAGATGACCAATTTTGGAAGATTATTGAGGTTAGGGGACCAATGTAGAAGCTTTTGAAAGTTTCGGGGTCAATATTGAAGATTCGGATAAAAAAAAAAGCCAAAACTAAATAAAAATCATAAAGCAGGAACGAACTGTATTCAAATCGAAAAAATCTACGTTAATCGAGGTTTGCGAACTAAATTCTCATATAAAAAGTTCCATGAAATTCATTGTCTATAAAATCAAAGAAAGAGGAATTGAATTACTTATATATTCCATATTTTGAGTGAAACGTCAAAAAAATGCTTTGAGGTTGTTGTTATAAATTTAATCTTATTTTCAAAAATTTCAAATCAAACAAATACTGAGTATTATAAAAAATTAAAAACAGCAAACCAAACGCAAAGGCCTAATTGGCTCATTAGCCTGTAATGTTTGCATAAACAATCTCCTAACCTTTCATTTTGATGCACAACCCTTCAAAATCACCTGAATGTGGTAGAATACCCCCGATAGTCTATATCCGTTAGTTTAGGCATTAAAAACTATAAAAGTGGCCAAAATCAATAAAATCTCAAACTGTATTTTAGTCTCTTCAAATCTAAACACACTTAAGGCTCGATTGTTTGAAATACGAGCTAAGAGAGAAACCAACAAGAGATAGTGGCATAGAAACACTAAGAATCGAGCAAAAAATTTCTTATAAATAACGAGGACATCAAAATAAATTCATCAAAACAACTAAAATGGCCAAATAAAATGACGAAATGATAATAGAATTTAAATTATTAGAAAATTTTTGAAATTTCTAAACTTGGAGTTTGAACACCTTAATGTGTATACTTATGCCAAATGAAATTAAACTAATAATAATAATTTATAGGACCAGGCCCGTTTGGGCTTATATAAATACATTGCTAGAATTTTCAATCTATATGATTTTCATTATTCTTGCTGGCATAAGAGAGAAAATCTTGGTAGCTGCAATCTTATTCTCTATGTGGATCACCGTTGGAGGTTGGACAATTGGACAGCTGCGGATGACGAATCAAGATTGCTGGAACGAAAAGAAAAGCAAAAGGTTTGCAGAATTCTTCAAAGGGATCTTCGGTGGGAATCGAAATAATTTTAATTTTCTTCTGTGCATGTATAAGTAGATTCCCAACACATATAACAATATCCAAAATTATATCAAGATTTACATAATTGATTACATAATGTCGCATGACACTTTACTATTTGTCAATTTAAAGTACAATAAATTTTTCATCCAATTTTTTTTTGTTTTTTTGCCAACATCATATTATGTAATCAATTATGTACATTTTTATGTACAACTAGAGAAATCCAATTATATATATAAGAAGGAAGGAATTTATTTCAAATAATGTTACTTCTACATAAGTAGTTATATAATAATTTACATGCAGATGAGGTGTCAAAAAAGAGTGAAGAAATTTTATTTATTTTTATTAAAGAAATTCATACTCAATCATATTTCACAACATATGCATAATATGTTTACATAATGATTTACATATGCTTGATGTGTTGAAATATGATAAGGTCAGAATTTTTCATACAAATAAAAGAAAAAACAATTTTGAACCTTACTACACGTATTCTATGATATACATTTTAATTTACACTTTACCGTGTGGCATTTACCCTATTGGATTGTTTAAATTTCGAACAATTTTTTTCCATTCAATTAACATTTGACAATAATGCAAGTATCAACCAAAGAGTTAAAAATCAGTGTACAAATAGCAAAATTCAAAATTTTTCGCTCTCTTTTTAACATATCATCTTTATGTAAACAATTATGTAACTACATAATGAACAAGTAGCTTTATTCTTGTTTTTAAAGCTCTGGTTGATATACTAAGAAAAAAGGAGGAAGGAGAATAAAGGAAAATGGACCAAAAAATTTAAGGCTAGCTTAGTTTGCCTTTTAATTAAGTTTTAATATTCTTATTGTATGCAAAATTCAAACTTGGAGGTATTTTGAGTTTAGTCCAATTGGAGTTGAATCGAAACAATTAAAAGCTAGTGGATTGTACAGGATTAAAAAGAAATAGTAAGGGGGTGATAAGAGGAAAATTTAAGATTCAGGAATGAAATTCAACATACTGAAAGCTTGAGGACTAAATTGCACATTTTTAAGGTTATAGATGACCAATTTTGGAAGATTATTGAGGTTAGAGGACCAATGTAGAAGCTCTTGAAAGTTTCGGGGTCAATATTGAAGATTAGGATAACAAAAATAGCCAAAACTAAATGAAAATCATAAAGCAGGGAACGAACTGTATTCAAATCGAAAAAATCTAGGTTAATCGAGGTTTGCGAACTAAATTCTCATATGAAAAGTTCCATGAAACTCATTGTCTATAGAATCAAAGAAAGAGAAATTGAATTACTTTTATATTCCATATTTTGAGTGAAACGTCAAAAAAATGCTTTGAGTTTGTTGTTATAAATTTAATTTTGTTTTCAAAATTACATTTTCAAAAATTTAAAATAAAACAAATATTGAGTATTATACAAAAAAAACAAACAACCAAACGCAAAAACCTAATTGGCACATTAGCCTGTAATGTTTGCAAAAACAATCTCCTAACCTTTCATTTTGATGCACAACCCTTCAAAATCACCCAAATGTGGTAGAATACCCCCGATAGTCTATATCCGTTAGTTTAGGCATTAAAAACTATAAAAGTGGCCAAAATCAATAAAATCTCAAACTGTATTTTAGTCTCTTCAAATCTAAACACTCACTTAAGGCTCGTTTGTTTGAAATACGAGCTAAGAGAGAAACCAACAAGAGATAGTGGCATAGAAACACTAAGAATCGAGCAAAAAATTCTTATAAATAACGAGGATATCAAAATAAATTCATCAAAACAACTAAAATGGCCAAATAAAATGACGAAATGCTAATAGAATTTAAATTATTAGAAAATTTTTGAAATTTCTAAACTTGCAGCCTGAACACCTTAATGTGTATACTTATACCAAATGAAATTAAAATAATAATAATAATAATCAAGTTGTAATATATAATGTTCGACTCTTAATATAATGAATTTCGCAAATGCTTGTATAAATATATAAACTATCTTGCGATAGATACAATAAAAAGTCTATATCTTGTTATCCTATCAATACATAAAACTAGACATGCTTGTAATAAATGTTATTATAGAAACTTATCTGATATGACTATTAAAATTATTTTTGAAGGATTTAATATGCTTTAAGATGAGTAACTAATCGTTGTATTCTTTTTTCTTTAATTAAGATTTTCTTCCATTGAATTTTCCTTAGGCTATTGTTTAACCGTACTCAAAGAAATAACATATTTTTCCCTTCATTAGAATTTTTCTCTTGGGATTTTTTCTTAGTAAGACTTTAACAATGTGTTTTTTAATGTAATGAATGTCCATAACGTACAAAATATTTATCTTCGAAATAATACTCTTATATGTTAAAAATTATATACAATACTCCTTGAAGAGACAACAACAAAATCCATTTGTCAACGAACCATTATGCTAACTAAGAGATAAATATTATGTATGAAGACAGTATTGTTTGAAGGCTATAACAAGTTAACACGAGCTACTTTACTAGAATTGTGCTATTGAAATCATTGGCGTACGAAATATGGATGACTTGATATGAATTTTTCATTAGTTGAAATTAGGAAGACTAACTACACTATATTTCATTAGTTCAGATTTTGTCCCATTAAAATTTTCAAAAAAGATTTTATCGATATAGTATAAGAGGGAGTGTTATAAATAAATGGCCAAGGGCATTTGATTCTCATTTTTCTCAAAATACATTTTTTTCTATCTTCTTTTCAACTACATATTTTTCGTTAAAATAACATTATACACAATCCAAAAAAATTTCCTTCTTTTTAACGACACATTCTTCACCATTCTATTATTTTAAAATACATTCTTAGAAAAGAATGGGGCTCAAATTTGTGAATGATTGTACCTCTACAGGATTAATATATAAATCTATTAATTTCTCTATTTTCTTTTCTTTATAATTTATAACACTTATTACATTATTTGATATGTTATCAAATTCATAATCTCAACTCAATATATGCATGTTTGGATCGTGATTAAAATATAATAAATTATAGTCGAAAATATTTTTGATTCATAGTGAAATTCATAGCTATTATTCACTTATTATCTATACATTCAATAATCATTTTCTATAGATATGCATTATGTGATTGATGCCAAGCTGCCATTATCTTCTAAAATAATAAGGTCCCCTCTTTTTTCCTTAATTTTAGAATCAAACAAAAACCAGAAAATAAATTATGACCTTCGAGTCCCCCACGGACCCCACACGCAGCCAACCTAATTAAAGCCAATGGCCCTGCCCTCTCTCATCCCAGTTCACCACCCATACCCATCTCTTCATTCCCCTTTCTTTCTCTACATTCTCATTTTCAGATTTTCTACACCAGATCTCCTTCTTTTCTGTTGATCGCTCTCTTGTTCATGGTTGTTGAGTTTCAAATCATTCATTACAGATAACATTTTTTTTTTTTTTGCATAATGTGAATTGAAATGGAACGAAAATCCATTTGAATTGAGAGGGAAAGAGAGAGATAGGGAGGGAGAAATTTCAAGAACCTAGTCATGGAAATTGCAAGATTTAGGGAGTTGATGCTCCTCTGGTGTAGAATTAGAAGCAATCGTTTAGCTCTCGTGGGTGGGAATCACACCGCAGCCAGATTTTGCACTCGCTAAAAACCTTTTCTTCTCACATTTTGTGGCTTGTTCCTTCTCTCTTTCAAAACTGAAAATTTCAAATTTTCCCGTCTGGCACTGCCCCAGATTTGTGACTGAGCTCTATTTTTTTTTATTGATAAAAAGAACTATATTTTAGTTTTCGACATCTTGAGTGAGCAAAATATGGACAGAATGACTCGTGAGTATCGAGCTAAAAATCGAATCAAGATGAACAATGAAGTGAATGGATTTGGGATCGGATTCAATTCTGATACCCTTTTGATTATTAAGCTCCCAGATTGTCGGGTTCTGCGTATTATATCAAGATCATTGTTACTAGCAATGGTTCTTGTTGCGTTGCTTTTCCTTGGCTGTATAAGAAGGGATTCTACAAATGGATTTTGTGAGTTCGATGCTGATTCGGACATTAATTGTTTCAAGATTTTTCCTGTTCTTTTCCGTGATTTGGTTGACGAAGGCCTTATCAAGAAAGGCAACAGAGGGCTCATTTTAGGCTCCTGCATTTGTGATATTGAAGATGATTTTCCATTCATAAATGGAATCGGTATTGATTTGGCCATTAAATCTAATAAAACCCAGAAGAAATTGAGCCAAGTTGATGTGTTTGATTTTGTTTTGGCTTTCAATTTCCATGAAATGAAGCTGATTGATGGTATTCTCAAGAATGGTGGCATCGTGATTGCGCCACTGAACAATGATTCCCCTAATGTTCTTCAAGAACAAATGAATTATAAGATAGTGTATCTTAGACGATTTGAGAATGAGAATATTTCATATGAACATATTCCTGACATTGAGTACACCGTGGTGGCGTTGAGGAAAATCGGGGCAACAAATGGGTTGATGAATTTCCCAACAAAGGATGTATCGTGCGGGACTGCTTCAAAGGTCAAGAAATTAGCGTTGGAGGGCTTAGAGGACGTGTATCTAGAGCCGCCAAGAGGAGCTTTGCCAAAATTAAGTTTTGGATCAAGGAAACTGAAATTTCTGCCTGATTTGATGAGGGACTCTCTTGACAATTATCCTCGAAGGATTTTCATCTCAGATGATACAAGTTCCATCGACTGGTTTTACAAAAATTATCCAATGAGGGATCAACCATTCGAGATATACAACATGGAGATAGAGAATCAGGATGAATCAATGAGTAGAACTGTGCCTCAAGATATGGGGATATCAGAATGGCTAACGCAAAATATGAAGCGCGATGACTATGTTGTGATGAAGGCAGAAGCACAAGTAGTGGAGGAAATGATGAAAGACAAGACTATATGTCTAGTTGATGAGTTGTTTTTAGAGTGTAAGAATCAATGGCAAGATGAAGATGGTGAAGAAGAGAATGGCAGGAAGAGGGCATATTGGCAGTGTTTAACGTTGTATGGAAAATTAAGAGATGAGGGTATTGCTGTGCACCAATGGTGGAGTTGATTTTGTGAGCGTGGCATAGTCATCTTCTCAAATTGTTGTCATCTATGAGTAGTGAAATTTGGCAACTTGCTTTATTGGGTTGGTCTTGTTGTGGGACAAGCTTTTGGCATGGTTGTTTAGTATGTTATATTGTTTGTTATCGTGTGTAACATTGTTCAACTTTAATTATTTGTCATGTATGAGTTGTGAATTTTGGCAAATGGCTTTGTGGATTGGTATATTGTGTAATGAACTTCTATCATGTTTACGATGTTGGAATAAAAGAAGTTGAAGCTTATTTGTTGACCTTCCTAGTATTCTTTAGTAATTACCAACTTTGCCCGCTGTTTAATTCTTTTAACTATTTTACGGGATATAACTTCAAATATTTGCTGTATATGAGTATAATTTTGGCAACTTGCTTTGTTGGTTGTTCTGGTTGGGTGACGATCTTTTTAGTACATCGAATTAAATATTAATGAATCTACTTTTTTATTAAATAGATAAAATATATATATATATAAATCCTCATCTTTTATCCGGATTTGGAACTTGCTACATAAATTTTGAGTAGGCGGAGTTAAAAATTGTATAAGAACAACTTGTAACGTGTACAATTTTTAAAAAAAAATTAAAAGTAACAATGAGAAAATAAGAAGTTTTGATTAATATGATTATATTAAATATCACTTACTTGACATGCAAGTTCGGAAAATTTATCTTGTAGTCGAAAATAAGTATTCTGTCAATCTTTCAAGCACATTAATGCTTTCAAAATATCTTCTTTCAGCAGCTCTTGAAGGTTTTATTGTGGTCCAGTTTCAGGGATATATTCCAGGTTGGGTGTTTTTTAATGTGTAGATTATTATTCAGTCAATGAAGTAGCTCAACCAGGTTGCTAGGCTTTGAATTTAGTTCCACAGGAAATTAAACGTAATGTGAACCTAAATAATACCATGATCACAACTTCCTCTCCGAGTACTTAATTGTCCTCCCGTTTCCGCTTTTGATTTGTGTATATTTATCTTATAAATTAGACTCTTCGAGTTGGTTCTCATCTTTCTGTTTTGAGCTTGGTAAGTGGCTTAATTTGTATATCCGTCTGTTAATTCAGGTAAATGTACTTGTTTTTCTCTGTTAGTGAAAAATAAGTTACCGAGCATTGCTACATGTTTTAGAGGGCAAGGAGTTGGCTTCTCTTCACTTTTGGAGCGGTTGGTTTGTCAGAAGGGCAGATTATGTAAGAGGGTTATGCTACTTGTACTTATTTGTTTACACTTTGATTTACTCGGACCCACCTCCTCCTCTCACATGGGGGTCGGATCCCACGTTATGACCCCCGCATGGGACCCGACCTCATGTGAGAGGAGTGGTAGGATCGGGTAATCCAAAGTGTCAACAAACAAGTACAAATGACTTGATTCTATGTAAGATTTCTTAGAACAAGAATATTATCAGGTACTGAATTTTGATATTTTTTCACTTAGCTTGATATTTTATAGTTGCTTCTTATAGCTGCTATAGAATCCTTCAATTTTGAGAATATGTTTGAAAATTGGGTCTTTACTTGCTGGTTGCTACTGATTTTTGTTTCTTGGTGTAATAAGATTGTGGATTTTACTTTTGATTCCTAGCTTGCCCTGTTATTACTTCTTTAACGATGAAGTGGCAAAATCAGAATGAATAGTGTCAAAGGAAAAGGGGCTGGTGTGAAGCCAAAATTGGTTGTAAAGATAAAAAATGTGAATGTACAAGAAGAATTTGTATCTTTCCTGGAGGTAGAGTCACTTAACCGGTGAGCCGAGCGAGAAAGGGTCTGCAGCAAATGCTCGGAAGCAACTTGGAAGAGTTGTAAAGAATTTTGCGAAGTTGGATTTGAATGTCGAACTTAGCTATGAAGTAGAGGACCTGCTCCCATGGAACAGAACAAATGGATGAAAACATGGAAGGGATTGGGGTTTTCGAGATGAATTCCTAAGCAGTCTTCCGACTCTTAATGTCGTAGGTGATGACAAGGTTGTCTAGGTTAGTAATGTATGACTTATTTGTTGTAGTTGCAAGTGATTATAATTCCATCAATGCTGCTTAGTAAAGCTACTCAAAATAATTTAAAAAGGTCTTCTCTTTTGGTTTGAAATGGGAAAAAAAGGGACCTTTTCAAGTTTTGTTCGTCAGCTGGGCCTTTTTCTCTGCCGGAAACATTTTGGTTCAGTTGGAACACAATAAGAGTCAAGAGAGAAGTGCCATCTTGGGCCATCTAAGTATCAAAAATTGAATGGTGTTTTGGTAAGTTATTGCTCTTAATAAGGTTGGTTTACAAGATGGAAATTGAAGAATTATTTTTTCTAGAGCTTAAAAATTCAAACAAGCAATCAATCTATTTAAAGTAACGAGCAATCACATTTCAAGAACAATTTGCAAGCCGTGTTAAGGATATAATTTTACATTGTTTAAATTTAACACACTAACCAATATATCATAGCATGGATTAATATTAATCAAATTGATTTTTGAAGACTAAATTTCAAGACTAAAAGAATTTTTAAGATACTTTCTATCTATATACAAAATGCTTTAAAATTAAAATGTTTATAAACAATTTCCAAGCATGGGCTTAAACATCAACATGAACTAGTTTTCATTTTTGAAATGAATTATTTGAGTCCCATTTTTCTTTAAGAATGCATTTTGGAATAATAGATTAATGAAAAATAATGAATTTTTTTTATTTGTATGTAATATTATTTTAGGGCCTGTTTGGGAGCGATTTTTTCTCCCAAAAAATTGATTTTTTGACCATTATTTCACTATTTCAACCGTCATATTTGACTTCTTCTTTCATAGGTGAACCCCACTTTTCTCTTAACAGTCAAAAAATCAATTTTCAAAATCACTCCCAAACCTGCTCTTATTAAAGAATATATTGTTGAAAAGAAGAGAGAAAAATGTATTTTGAAAATAATGAATATCAAATAAGAGCTATATTTTCACTAGACTCTCATAACTATTTAATGAAGATTTGGATGATTTATTTTTTTATTTTTAAAGACCAATTATTTAACTGTATAAAAAAGTTGAGAGATTGATACTTGACCGATTTAACACTAACACTATAAATTGAGGATCAAGAGTGCAGTTTTTGAAAAGATCTTCCAATACACGGGATAGCAGAATCAACAAACAATCGAGTGAGCGACGTAAAGTAGAGACACAGCGTCTGACTGAGAGAGAGATGGGAGACGAAGGGGTGAAGAACGAAGCAATGGAGATAATGGGTCTCTTCCAAGTGCTGCCTCGTCTTGTCGTCTTTGATCTCGATTACACACTCTGGCCTTTCTACTGGTAATTTTGTCCTACTGCAATTGTCGATTCAGATTTTTCTTTAAACACTTACAAATTCGAGTAGGTATTTATTTTGTTGGATCGTTTGATTGTCTGTAATGCACACCGCCCAATTCTTATTGGGTGATTAATTTTTTTAGGTATTGAACATTGATCAACACTTTTTGACTTTTAAATTTTAATTGTGTCATATGTTCTGCTATTCTTGTTGCTAGTTCTGTACAAATTGTGAAATCTTGATCCCATGTTCTCATAGGATCGAAATTTGAAGATCGGGCTGAAATGTTAGTTTGGGTTTTCATCTGTTTTAGGAGAAGTGGAATGGTCATTTTGGGGATTTATTTCCAGTCTACTTAAAGACTTGTTAGGAGCTTAATTTGTTAGTTATTGTGTAATGGGGGGGGGGGGGGGGGTGGTCAATGGTGTTATGATAGTCGGCAGTTGACAGTAGTGGTAGTTGGCAGAGGGAGGAGATCGGCATTTGAAATAAATAATGAGGCTATTGGAACTGAAAATATCTTGCCATCTTTACTAGAGGAAAATTTAAAGCTAATGTGATTGAAATTATGTGAAAAGGACAAAATACGCAAATGGAAGTTAAGAATGGGGGTTGAGAAGTTAGATTTTAAAGGTTGGCAAGAATTTTTCTACATGTCCTAGGTTGCAGACTACTTTCACAAAATTTTTCAAATTAAAAAAAAAAAAAAAAAAAAAAAAAAAAAAAAGATTGCTGTCTTGAGCATATGAAACCTTGTCTCCTATATAAAATTCAGAAACTTTACCATTAGATTACCAGAAGTTTACATTCTATAAGCTAAAGTCTTTCTTTGTTGTGTTTTATTTTCAAATATAAATAGAAAAATAATCTGCATAAACTTTGGGGTCTGGCCCCTCCCAGGACCCCCCTTGGAGGCCCCTGACCGTGTCTTGGTATGGAATGTGCCATGTGAACCATCATGAACTGGGTACTGAGTTGCATTGTGATGTCTTGGAACCTGCCTTATACTTTTGCATAATTTGTTCCAGTGATTGATATAATTTTGTATTTTGTCGAGAATATGCATTTGTTACAGAACGTATTGTCCTTTTATGTGTGTTGTACTATGATATACCTGCTGACAATAGTTGCTTGATGATATCCCGACTAAACTGTATATTACTTCTTGTCAATGCTATTTATTTCCAGTGAATGTCGCTCGAAGCGTGAAATGCCATCACTGTATCCTCATGCCAAAGGAATATTATATGCACTCAAGGACAAGGGCGTTAATCTTGCCATTGCCTCAAGATCGCCAACTCCAGATATAGCAAACACTTTTCTGGATAAATTGGGGATAAAACCAATGTTTGTAGCTCAGGTAAGCTGTATGCAATTATTGTAATTCTTTTACATTTGTGTTTTCCCTTGCTGATACACAAGCAATTATGCTTTAGACAACCTGAAGTCTAGAATGGTGAAATCAATTTCTATTATGGGCACGCATCCATCTAACATACTCAACTTATGGACATCTTGTCCCTTATTGACCAAACACTCAGCCTCATAAGCAGGTCGTCTATTAATTGTTTTGTAGGCATTTCTTTTTAACCTTATAGATATTTATCACATAAAGTCACTGTAAAGTTCTTTATGTCATCAAGCTCTCTTTGATCCTATACATTGCATTGTGTTTGTTTGGGTTTCACTATAATCTCCTTATAATTTGAAGTCAAAGTCAAAAAATAATTTTAATCACACATTTGCAACTACTATCCACTTATTATCCACACATTCCGTGGAATCCATTACTCTTTATTATAATTTCATTATAATAAAACCCAAACAATCAAATAATTCTCTTCAAGTCCTCATTCCTTGTTAATAATCAAATCTAAATATCTAAACAATAATTGTTTGGACACTTGATTCTTTCATCCTTATTCTTATTGTGTCTGAGATGTCTATGTAATACATCTTAGTTCCACATTTCTACTTAATTGAAACTCCTTATTTTCCAAGTTACTTCTCCATTCTAAGTTACCGTTTACACCTCCTAGTCTCATTCGCTAAAATTGTGTCATCAATGAGTAACATACACTAGGGGACCTCATATTGTATATGTCTCTTAAGCTCATCTCTGCCCAAAGCAAACAGAGAAGGCTTAAGACAGAATATATAATTGGTGCAAGCTTATTGCCAATATTTATCATTTTTTTCATTGTTATCTATGTGTACCCTTAGATGTGTGCTTGAAAATGTAATTTGTCCCTATAAATAGTTTTTTCTTTTATTATTAAATAATTAGTATGTGTGCCTTTCCAACTTGGACTTAGAGATGTTCTCATTTGTGTACTGCAAAATGCATAGTCAAACACATAAGCATATGCTTATCCACATACTATATTAGAAGTATAAAAGTACTGACTTTTGACATTTATTATGGTAGCTGGTGATTTTAGATAAATGTGCTCTATGACCCCTGAATACCTTCAATTGTTGCCTTAAAATATAAAAGAAGTTTTTTGCTGTTTAAGTAATGTAAGACGTACAGATTAACAAAGACGGGTCCATATGGGGGTTGTAACTTATGACTATGTGGCAAGTTGTGTGCATTTTCTGTGTATGTTGTGCAGTCGACCATTTTGTGCTTTTGCTGCTGTATTGTGATGTTTGAGATGTATAATCTGTTTCTAAATATACTTTTAAGGTTTTGATTGTAAATTGCTACCATGCTGTGAGCTTTAATACTTCAGGAGATATTTTCGAGTTGGACACACAAGACTGAACACTTTCAAAGAATTAAGCAGACGACTAGAATTCCATACAATGAAATGCTCTTTTTCGATGACGAGGATCGAAACATAGAAGCAGTAAGATCTCTTCCCCATGAGTTGTTTCTTCTTTATTTTCATGCATATAATGTTATGGGTGGACGATGTTAAGGATTGAGCTCTAATCCCAATTAGGAGAGCAATATTAATCAAATAAACCAAAAAAATATAGACAAGCAAACAAGCAGTTTTATACCCTCAGCATGAGAGCTACCTCTCGGTTGCAGGTTTTTAATACGAAGAAGAAAAAACATTTACAATGTTGATTTCACGCCTTTCAAATTTCAATCATTGTCTTACACAAAAAAAACCTCGTTCATAATCATCTATACTTAAGTTAGGGCGACCTAATATGTGTATAGAATGCCTTGAATACTCCTGTCTAGGTTCGAAACAGTCCAACAAATGAGTTGCTTGTCATGTCCCATGCATACTTTATTCTTTTTGGAACTTCTAATTAAATGTTGTGTCTTTTTTAGGTTTCTAAAATGGGCGTGACAAGCATCTTGGTGCATAATGGCGTGAATCTAGGTGCTCTGAGACAGGGGCTCACTAAGTTTACGCAGAATCTGGAATCATCTGAAAGGAACAAACAAAGGTGGCAGAATTTTTCACGAAAATCAAGTTCATCAGAAAGAGACCAATCCTAAATTCTCCTTGCATCTGAAAGTTATGTTCACTTTTATTCTTGAATTGATGATACTCTACCAGAGATGTATGATCTTTCAAACTCTAAAAGCAAGTAAAATTAGTTTGCTTAATTTTTTTCCCCGAACATGTTCGACTGCATAATTTATCTTGTAAGTGAAACGTTATTTTAGAGATACTTCAAAAATTAAGTTCAGTTACTGCTTTTTTCAATATTGCTTTTGAAAAAAAATAACTGCAGCTGTTTCCTGGCTGCTCCCAACCAGTCCTGCTTGTTGGTTAATGAATTTTAGTCATCACAATAGGAAATTAATTTTCCTTTGAAGATTAAAATCATGTAAATAAGGATTTAATTGACCTTGAGATCATTGAATTATTAAATCCTCACATATATAAAAAGTGGAGATGATAACATTTTTGAATGAGCTATTAATGACCTAGTCAATTGCTTTCTCCATTAGATCTTATCCCTTGTTCTCCACTAGGTGTTATTTCTTTTTGGGGAATGTGAAAAGTGGCTAACCCTAAAATCACACCAAAATATGTTAATAATGTGCATATTTATAATGACCTATTAGGGTTGGAAATTGCACAAATTTCCTTAGACTTTATTGTAGTAGGCCAATTAAGTTACATACCTTTTATTGGAGCCAAGAGAGGGACCTAATAGGACTCATAGGACCCAAGCTCCAATAGATGTTTACAATTGGATCAACTCTTGACTAATTGAAATACATCTATTAATCCCGGCTTATTCTACCAAAAAATCGAGATTGCACTCTCGAGTCGAGTGAGAGTTATAGAAGCAAATTATGATCCGATAACAATATCCTCTGATTATCGTTCTACAAGTCAACCCCCATTTGATCGTCAATATGTTAAAACTGGCAAAATGACAATTTTGCCCTTCGACATGCATTACCCTCTAAGTTTCATTTTCATACTGCAAATTTGTTGTGATCAAATCACAATGTAAAGTCTCACGATCTCATCGTCGATCTACTGAGCTCAAATTCAATTTGCCTAGGAAAATACCTTAGAGTGACGAGTCTCATCTCAATGATTAATGGATTCCAATATTGTAAGTATATAATCTCTAATTGTTTCGGCCCGATTCTTAAAGCACCGAGATCAATCTTCTATTTAAGACTTCACTCATTGGTACCTCAAAAAACTTTAACTAGCAATCAAAGGTACATTATTCACTCAGGATTTAGGTGACCTGTTTGATAATCAAGTAGAGTTTCATTTCAAACGGTCACAAATGAGTCATCTACGCGGTTCCGTTCAATGTGCATCGAAACACATTATTGTTCCTGTTTCAAGATCTAGACAAATCTTAATAAGAACAATACAATATTATCAGCATAAAGCGTCCAACTTTATGAACCGATTGTGAACGACATAATTTTGATCACATCACAAATTGGTCTTACTATACTCGATCCATCCTGTATGATCATGGAACCTTAGACAATCACTTCAAATTATAACACGCAAATAAACTAACGTAAATTCATAATATGATTTTACAGAACATTACTCGAAGAATAGGTATCAAACTAACACTGTTGTTACCAGAGGGCATTCCATACCACTATTCACAGAAGTTGCAAGTCCACGACTATCACCCCTTGCTTAAGTTGGATATACCTATAATTTAATAGCAATTGTGCTACACGTACACCTGTGTTCGACACGTCGGTGTACACGACCCCTCACATAAGGGGGGCCTACGCTCTTTTTTTTTTTTTAATTGGGCGTAGACCCCTCCCTCATATAAGGGGTGTGTACACCGGCGTGTCAATATCCGTGTACAAATAGCAAAATTCATTTAATAGAAGGCAAAAACATCAGCCATGTCCAGTCCCATCTGCTGTGTAATTTTTTTATGTAAAAACATTTTTTGTGTGAACTTTTTTTTTTTTTTTTAAACATATTAGTCAGAGTTAAATCCGCTCCTAGTTTCGATGGTGTGGAAACAATAGAAAAGCTCAAGATTATTGTTTTTTCTCGATCAAATCTTGTTTCTTAAACCTCTTCTAAGCAGAACGCGGTGTAAAGGTCAAGGGTTTTTTCTGTTTGTACAACCAAGTTTCACACCTCAAATTACAGCCCCCCTCATGCCCCCACGCTCCTCCCCCTGTGAGGGGGTTGTCAAATATCAACCCTGAATGTACACATAGCAAAACTCTTAGATCAAGGTCTAAGTAAAAGAACCGTGCATTAGCAAATGGTGCAGCTGAATTATATTAGATTGGCTATTTACTCACTGACTCACTGACATTGGCCAGCCTCTGCCTTGTGTGAAAGACAACATAATCCTTGCTCGATGTTTCCGTAATGCTGGTGGATTAAATGGTACGTGCCTGCCCTCCCCATTGGGCAGACATGCAGCCAGTGCAAATTTTTTTCTTGATGAAAGTGATGAAAATATATGCACGAGATCAAAAAACAAATAAAAGTGATAAGATGTCTTTTATTGTATAAAAATGTAGAAATGTAAGCGTTTGTTCTTTGAATGTGCTTCCTTGTACTTTGAGAGTAAAATTAGATAAAAAGGAGAAAGCAGAACAAAGAAGAAGATTATGGATAAACCAAAGAGGAAGAAGATTGGAGATAAACTATAAAAGAAGAAGAAAGTTGGAAACAGGAATGAAGAACAAAAAAACTGATTAGGAGTGAAACTAATGGTTCCAATTTGAAAAATGGGCCTTTCAGACATTTCAACAATATAGAAAAAGATAACTTAAAACATTTTAACCTAAAATACGGCTTAAAAACTTGGGTAATTATATTTCTATTATAATTTTTATTTCTTGCACAACATTTTAATTGCAATTATATTTCTTAATTTTTACTCATTACAACACTTAGGGCCTATAGGCTTCTTTTTCCATGGAAAATGGGAAAAATGGGGGAAAAAAATCCATTTTTCATCCAAATTGTATGTTTGATAGCCAAAAAATTTAATGGAATTGGTTTTCCAATTACCCCCCACGTGACCACATTTTCTTGGTTTTTAAGGAATTGATTTTCCTTTGATTTTGGTGAGAATTGGATTTTCCATTTTTTTTTTCAATGAAAACAAATTATATCCATAATTGTAACAAATTTTATTTCTTTAATTGACAATTTTCATGAAAATTAAAGTTCAACAAACACAAAAAGATTCAAAATTTCAACATTTTTTAAGTTAAAAATTATATCAATCAAACACATTTAATTGACAATTTCCAGTAAAACAAGTTTTAAACAATTCAATTCCCTGAAATTTATTTTCTTTTCACCCAAATTTCATTCTTGCAATCAAACGGACCTTATATTCTTAACGATTTTTCATAACATTCTTATCTTCAAACTTTTCATTAGTTAATAGCTTTTGTATTTGATAATAGTTTTTTGTCAAAATTTCGTTAAAATGACGTAAAACAGCTTATTTTTTCCATCATATTTTTAACAAATAAATAAGTATAAAGTCCAAGATAATATTTTCCCTCGTTCAAAGCATAAAAATAAAATATTTTGATATAAATTATTATTACAGACAAGACGTACTAATTAATGAAAAGTTGAAGTCAAGAAAAAAAATTAAAAAATAATTAATACAATGAATAAAAATTAAAGATCTTAACTACAATTAAAATATGGTGTACGAAATAAAAATTATCCAGGCTTCCACTACATAGCTGCATCTAACCAGCAAAAATGTATTTGAGTCGAAAAACATTTTTGTGTCGAGTTTACCTAATTCGTAATTCAATTTTTGTGGAATCTTAACTCAAAAAGCGTTAAAGAGCTCTAATTCTTCTTCTTCTTTTTCGAATTGCATGACTCTGACTCCGCATTTTGGTTTTTCGATAAAGTTTATAATTGCTGGGAGGAGTAAATTTCATCTTCTGAAGTTGGAGGCTTAATTGTGCATTCATAATAGTTCGAGGAACAAATTAAGTGATATGAATAATTGGAGGACTACCCATTATAAATAATTGGAACTAGCAACCGTTCGAATATTCTGAAGACCAAATTGCTCCTTCAAAATCGAAATTACCCCTTATAAATGTACAGTCGGTGGACCAGTCTTCTGTTGCTCATGGTCGGAGGACCCACAAGACCCTTCTCATAGTTGAAGGACCATTATGATGATAGTTCATAGTTCAAGGATCGATTTACCCACTTTTCATAGTTTGAGGACCGATTGGCCCTTTCCAATAGTTGGAAGATCAATTTCGTTGATAGAGGACCTATAAACCAATTCAACATAGTGGGAGGACCAATGGGGCCCTTATAAATAGATAAAAGACTAAGATGCTCCTTTTGTATAGTTAGAGGACCAAGAAGCCTCTTCTTTATAGTGAACCCAAATCGAAACCAACATCCAGCCCAACAGTGAATCAAACCCAAATTAGGACCAACCCAATTTGAAACCAAACACAAAGAAAAAAACCAGTTCAATAGTGAACCCGACCCGTAACCTAAGACCAAACGGAAATCCAGTGATTCCAGCCCAGGCGAAAAGTGAACCCAAGTACCCAAACAAAGTCCAAGAGTGAACCCATACAAAAACCACCCAAAAATGAACTCTAACAAACTAAAACCAAGCCAATTATGAATTTAAACTAAAGCCCATATCAACACAACTTTGGCCTAAAAATTGGAAATTGGATGGGTCAATACTTTTTCATCGTCGTTAAAGCAAAAAGAGAAGATGAGAAGTGATCCCATATATTTTATAAGGTCTGAGTAAAGATCAGAGATCTTGAGTGATCGGTCTGACAAAACAACTCAAAAGATAATAATAATAATAATAATAATAATAATAAAGTATTATTAATTTTCTTCTTGTTCATTCCAAGTATGACATTGCTCGAGAGAAATATAATGATGAGCAGTATGAAGAAAAAAAAGTTCAGATAAAAGGATTATTATAATTCAGAAAATAGTTTGTTGCGAAGATGATATCGAATTAATCCAAGATCACTTTGTTGGAGAAAATAAGCTATTAAGCCACATTATGAAGTAATCGATCACATGAACACAATAATAAAATAATTTGTAGAGAATGGAGATTTTATTATAATATGGAGAAAGAATACAAAGATTTTGTGTTTATAATTTGTCTAACTTGTAATGAGGTTAAAAAACTAAAGAAATTATAGAGAAGAGCCAAATATATATAGGAAACAATTTGATCCCTAAAACTAGAGTTGTATTTGAAATAGAACACCCAAAAGTTTCTTTATCTTGATTTCTTTAAACCCAACAAAAATTTCAATCCCCAATAGGATTTCCAAATAGAACTTCACCTAAAATTTGTCCAATAGACTTTGAATAGGATTTCAAAAGTATTTCAAATAGAATTCCTCTTAATATGCACTTTAATTAGAATTCTCAATTATCTTCAACACGCCTAAATTCTTACAATCTCCTCCTTGACATGAATACCACTGCAATGAACAAAACTTTAAAAAAAAAATTCTCCACCTGGAGACAGATCCTACTGCAAAGAATAAACTTAAACTTTTCAATGAAAAACACAAACAAACTTTTTCATCAACTGTTGACCTCGCAAATTGGACCCTCCATGTGGCCAACCGATAGCTACTCCACGTATTCCTCCCTGCACATAGTCAACGCACGGTTAGATGCACACGACCGAAACCAGCGGGGGTGGTGACGACCGTATACTCTCCGACGATCAAGTTAGCCTCAAGTGATCGGAACAATACCTAGGTTGTGCAAAATAGTGGGGAGGATAATATATATATATATATATCTACTTGTTATGGAAAGTTATGTTGTAAGAGTTTCATTACCTCTGCCTCTTGTCAAACCCTGGATATTTATAGGTGAGGAGAACCGTTGGATGTAAGACACGTGTATGCATCTGACGATGTGAGACGTCTGCTCATAGGCGTCAATCAGCCGCATCTATAGAGTGGGCGGGTAATTACTTCTCCCGAATTAAGTTGACATAAAGTTGATACGTCATATCAACTAGGCTCATGGATACGTCAAATCAATTAAACTTTGGGGGCGGAAAGGATCGTGATATAGATTTCTTTCTGAAATTGGCGGTGGATCCTCTGACAGAGAACCTAGGAATGTACTGAGCCTTGGCTTCAAGGGCGAGGACGTTTCGGTTCAGTAGATTGTCTGTCCTAGCAGTGCGTTGGCAGATCGACGACGTTGGTGGTGCGTCACTTCGGAACTACTTCGGATGGGTGTAGGACACCTCTCATGACGCGGTGGTAGACTTTCTGAAGTGATTAAGATAGAGGCGTAACACATCAACAATACCAACTGATCTAATGACCAACAAATAAGGTTGGAATAAGCACAGTAACAAAATCACAATTGAATGTGTAAAGGACGGATCTTGGCAAGAATTAACACCATTGACCACATTCAAACCATCAACAAAATCAACAGAATTGTACCTATGTGGAATCTTGTGGCAACAAATGGGTCTATTTCTAGTAATTGAATACGATGACACTATTAATAATGGTGGCAAGACGGATTTACCCATGTCTTCAAAATTCAATTTAGATTTATTCTTAAAAGAAGACCCCAAATTAGACTCCAATGGTACAGAAGCCATCTTCTAAGTCTTATCAGCACAACACGGGCTCCTTCAATAACCTTCAGATCTTCATCTTCAACTGTGTACCTGTACCCTTTCAAATTAAGAGTACTTAAGAAGATAATTTTTTTTTTCAAACTTGGAATGTATTTCACTACATCAAGTGTTCTAACCATCCCACCAAACATCTTTATTCTAATCCTACCAATACCAGCTATCCAACAAGATGTGTTATTACCGATCATCACAACACCTTTTGAAACTTCTTTATATGTTGAAAACAAATCCCAATTAGAAGTCATATGAAAAGTGTAAGCTGTATCCAAAATTCAAATCTTGTTGGATTTGGAGTTGTAGTTAGATATAGGTAGAAGCTCCCTATCACTGCTAAGATTTTCTGTAATACTTGCTTCTCTAAAAGTTTCTGATAATTGATTTACAGTTCACTTTCATTTATTCTGCAATTTATAACATTCGTTTACCAAGTGCTCCCTTTTCTTACAATAATTATAAAATTTGAAGTTAGATTTTGACTTTTCCCTCAAACAACCACCATGAAAAAGAGACTATCTCCATGTTTCCCCAGATGCTACAAGATTTTTCATCATTTATCAACATCTCAACTAAAACTTATTAAAAAGTTGAGATTGAGGATCACTAACATTAACAAGACATACCGTCTTGATTCTATAATTTGAAAATTATGCTCATAATTCGAGCAACAATTTTACAAATTTCAAGTTGTAAATACTATACAATCATCTAGTATTTGTATCAAATCTATTACGATGGCTAATGTTGTGGATGATGGGGCCTCATGTATCACCCTAATTAATTTTCAAATATATATGAAATTCAATTCTTGTTTGAGTTAGCGATATTTAATGATCAATTGTCAATAGAGAGAATAAATAATATATAGAAATTTATTGGATTGAAAAATCTTCTGATTTTTCATTAAATATCCATTTAAAATTTTTAATTTCGCATTATCATTGATCCAGTGATGGTTCAACAAGTCATACCAAACAATAAAATCAAATTAAACTTCTGGTTCAATATAAATTAGAATTCAATTATTTCATTTCGAATAATATGATTAAACATTATATAATCATATATCATTCAAGTAGTCAAACTACTAAATGTTCTCATGACATTAATTATATCTTTTAATTTAGGATAAATATGAATTCAAAATTATACATTTTTCGAAACAAGTGCTACTTCGAAAACATGTTGTATTTTGTTATTGCTCATTCAAAAGCAATATGTCAAATACTTTTGGAATATTGAAAATCATAATTCAAGCTTTTTAGGAGCATTCAAATATTATTATTATAATTATATAATAATTTACTCTTTACGAATAAAAATATAATTTATTTTAAATTGTATGTAATTATACTTTCTGAGAGCACGTTAGATATAACTAGAATATTTATGAAAATTATAATGTGTTATTTTGATATCACGTTATATTTTATTATTACTTTTCAAGAGCAATATATCAATACTCTTTGAAAATATAGAAAATTTTAATCTCATACTCTTCAGGAGATATAACATATTATTGTTTACGTTAATAAATTATGTAAGAATTTACTCTTCGGAAGTAAAAATGTAATTTTATTTTAGATCTTATATCATTATACTCTTCGAAAGCACTAAAATATAGGAAAAATTACAGTAGCGGTCCCTAACCGTTTTCATTTTTGTAGACTTTACCCTAACCTCAATTTGCGCTAGCGAAGTCCCTGACCTTTCAAAATATGTAGTAGAGGTCCAACTAGATGGAAACTATTCATTTGACCATTAGTTGAAAAAAAAAAAATTTGACATTGACCATAATTTTAACTAATCAAAGGGGTAACTTCACATTTTTTATATAAAATAATTAAATAAAAAACCAAAAAAGTAAAAGAAATCTACTCCAACCCTCTCCACCTAACCACCCACTCCCACGCTACCCTCACAAGGCTGATGGTCTACAATTCCTTCTTTCCCGACTCTCACCCACACGAATGAGGTCCAAAGGCTGATCATCATCGGAAACGTCGGCACCGCTTCCCGAAGACAGTCGCTACCACTCAAAGGCCAATAGGTAGAATATGAAAACAGAAATGTCAATGTGTAGAATATGAAGCCAAAATTGGAGCAATTTGTAACACAATTGGATCAATTGAGGGTATACCCATCATCATTCGATGTTGCTGAGGGAAAGTGGGTTGAATTTGGTGGAAAAGAGCTCCGATTTCATCGGTTGGAAGAGGCGGAATTACAGTCCAAAATTGGGTCAAAATTGGGTCAGTTGGGGGCATCTATTGAAGTAATTGAGGACACACCAGTGATCGTATGATGCTGCTCACGACTCATGCGTTTGCCAATTTTGTGAAAAACCATTCCCAAACCTATCAATTGAAGGAGACAGAACTGCCTCGTTTTTGTTGTCGAGGTAGACATCTATCAAACAGAGCTATTTTTTGGATGATGTCTCACCAGGAATTGGAGCACCTGGTTGAGGTGAATATTGATTGTCAACGATGCACAACCGGAGGTGTCATCGGAGTTGTCGACTTTTGTTGTTGGACAGCACGACTCCCATGGCTTTAAGCGTTGATTTCGATATCCGTGTAATGTTGTTTGTCCATTTAATTGTGTGAGATGGTTTGTGAAATGAGGCGTCGGTTATGGGATGAAATTTTGGCGGATTGGATGGCCGGCTGTAGGATGTGATTTTTTGGTTTGTGTTGGGGTGGTTGCGGTATGGTAGCGGTATAGATGGAAGATGAGGATTTTTTTTTTCTTAATTAAATTTTTAACTTATTTTGAGGATAATATACAAAGTTACTATTTTTCCCTTTTTAATATGGTCAAAATTGTTCAAATTTTGACTTTTTTGGTCAATTAACAGTTAAATGGATGGTTTCCATCCACTTGGACCTCTACTGTATATTTTTGAAAGATTAGATACCTTTGTTGACACAAATTGAAGGTTAGAATAAAGTATATAAAGATTAGTGTCTGCTGCTACAATCTTTCCTAATATCTAACAAGAACATCAATATTTAAATACGTATGTCGAAGAATGGACACGTAAATAAATAGAGTAATTTAATTCGTGATTTTACATAGAAGCGATCAATATTCGTTAGGAAAATTGAAATTATAATGTCATTTTTTTTAGAGCAATTAAATTCTTTTTTAAAATATTAATAATGTTGTATTTCTTCAGGAACATCAACACAATTTTTTTTATATTAAGTTGTGCTTTCTTTAAGAACACAACGAGATATATAATATTCAAGAGTATAAATACAATATTCTTCTAAAATATTGATATTAACGATTCGTTTTACCTTTCGAGCTAAACAATATAATATTAAAATTTGTGCTCTACATGAGTAAAAATAAAAATATTCTTCTTGAATATGTATAAAATGTGGATTGTGTTTTTCGAGAACATCAACACCATATTCGAATAAACATAATTTAAATTATGCTTCTTCAGGAGCATTGAGTCAATATCATTCTTGAATATTACAGGCTCTTAATCAGTAAGTAATATGCTTCTAGAATATTAATAATGTTGTGCTACTTTAGAAAAAAAATAACATGATACATTATCAATTTACAATTAATGAAAGAACATCTACAAATATTTAATTGAGTTAAAGAATATTAATTATCATACAAATAGGATATGGATTTATGTATAAAAATTAATTACCAAACATACATTAAGAAAAAAAATCTTCATATATAGAAGTTAACAAAACTGATTAAATCTTTTACCAACATGCAAAATATGCTAAACATGCACGTGAATTCCACATATACAAAAATTTAAGGTAAAACTAATATGTGGTAGAATCAAAATGCGGAATTCTAAATAATCTCTGTGTGAATTCTATATAACATAGTGATTGCCAAGGATAGAATTGAAACAGCAAAGGCAAACTTAATTGTTATGGGCACAAAGGAACTTTTAGGCACTACATAAAAGGATTAAAAAAAAAAAAAAAAAAGGAAAGAAGAAGAAGACAAGGACCATTTTCGTACCTTTCAGAATTTTTAGGGCCAAAAAAAAAAAATAAAAAAAAAAAAAAAAAAAGGAAAGAAGAAGAAGACAAGGACCATTTTCGTACCTTTCAAAAAGAAAACTGATGGGCTGGAATAGGCGTGGACTGGACCTTTAGTATTGTGGGGTCAAAATTTTAAAAATAATTTTTTTAATAAACAACATAATATCAATGAAAATAAGTTTATATGTATTTTGACACTTTAAAAAGTCATATAATTACATCATTATTAATATTATTAAATAAATTTTGTTACTTATATAGTTTTGTTTATCATTTCATTAGCAAATGTTGAGCTAACATTGAGTAAATTAAATTGAATATAGAAATTAAATGAATTGAAATAAAATTCAAGTTTAGTTCAGGAAGTAAATGAAATTCAAATTTAAAGCAAATATAATTCGAAAGTGATTCAAATTGCATTTAATCCGTAACGACCCTAAAAAATTTACGTTATATTTCATGTAAGACTTCCGAATGAAACGATATAAATTATATTGAAAAATTTATCGTGTAAAAATAATAATTAATTGAATTTTTTAAAAGAAAAAACGAGTTAGACGTCTTTTTTGAGGCGTACGTTTGATACATATTTAACTATTTTCGATATCCGTTTGGAGCATTCGATATGAAAACGATGTAGTTTTTGAAACAAACTTTTACATGGCATAGACGATTTGTGGATTCAAATAGCACAAGATTGCAAACGAATTTTTAAAGTTAGGATATTATCAAAAATCTCAAAATACTAATTTCAAACGCCCTACTTTAACATGTCATAACTTTTGCTATAGTTGACCACTTTGCATGCCATTAATGAGTGAAAAATTAGGCCATGAGCACTTCAAAATGATATTGAGAATGCAATATTTTGACTTAATTTGACATCCCGAAAAGTGCATCAAAGTAGATTGTAAAAAAGAAAAGTGCAAAATTTTGTGGGGTCATTTGACCCCACATGACCCCATGTGGGTCCGCCCCTGGACTGGAATAAGATATGTCGTCTACTGTTAACGAATTTATCTTTGAGGTTTAAACAGCTCCTCAACCACGAGAAAAATCGTGTATATGGAAGGACAGAGGAAATATGAATAGCAACAGTAACAAATTAATGCTGCTCAAATTGATACAAATTGATTATGCTTAAAAAACGTCAGAATTGATTGGCAAATGTGATGTGTATATATAAAACAATTTACATGTCCTCAAATTAATTTTGGCATATGTGATAGATGATTATACTTATAAAACTATTACTATAATCACTAGATTTTGAAAAATTAAGCTTTCATATTGATAACGTGTTATGAAAATAGAGAAAACGAGAAAAGAGAATAAAAATCAAATAGACTTGTGTGTATTTTATTAAGAACCAAAACACTATATTTATAGGAAGAATTAGGGATACAACAGTAATAATTTCTAGGGCAGTATGAATACAATTGTCATTCGGTAATAGATTTTCCATTTACAACAATATGTAATATCTTACAAAGGTATATGTCAATGATCCTCAATAGTATCGCTTTTAAATTTCGCCTGAATAACTAACATATCTTGATTTCAATCAAAATCACCAATAGTCAAAATGTCGGTGATCATCCAGGAAATTTATGTAAGACAGCCATGCAAAAGGCAAGGGTGTCTCATGCCAAAGACGTGGAGTTCCTTTCAATTTTACCAACGTTGATGCGATCACCAACTTGTAAATACCAATTGTGGCATTAGTATTTGCTAAAATAAAAATTGTTGCTTTCACTCACTTAAAAGTATAAAATGAAGTTTCGGTATGAGGAAGATACATGCTTGTGGAATGAAAATGACATGACAGTGAAATACAAAATTGCACTCAACAGTAGAAGATCAAAGAGAGTGGTGCTTAATCATGACATTAGGCAAGTTATCTTCAGTAACGTGCATGTAAAAATTATATCACATTACAATGAATCAAAACTAATGCAACAATGTTTATACAAAAACTTATCCAAAACTAGTCAATTCTTGCATATTCATAATTTCTTTCATTTTTCTTCTCTTTTCTCAAAGAATTATGCTATATGTACACTCTTTTTGACATCATCTTTGATAGCCCACTCACATCATAAGTGGGCCCATGATTAAAATAATCACGAGGGCCACTTATATGAGTGGGCTGTCGAGCTGAGTATACAGCAGGTGCTGTATACACTCAGCATCAGCATAATTCTTTCTCAAATGACCATCTTCCAAAAAATTTCTTGTCAGGCTCATGCCTCAATAAAACCCACTGCAAACATTGAATGACTTGATGACCATGAAGTTGCAAAAATTTTCTCCTTAGCTGCAGTGGCAGCCTCAACTCTTTCACTGTCAAGTTTGGCACGAGCTGCATTTGCTCTAATCCTCTCAATCTGTAACAACTTTCATCGGTGCCACAATGTTACAATCTTCATTTCGATCCTTTGCATTCATCGTTGTCATTGCATTCTTCATCAAAAACGGTATGGACTTTAAAATTTTCTCGACTTCCCTCTTTTTTATCAATTAAATTTGTATTCTTTCGGAAATTCAATAGCCCACATTTGAATGATGGAACGTTTGAACTGAATTGTCCATCACATTTGTTATGACCCTTGCGCACATATGGTCGCTAGCGTTTCATTCAACTTAAGTATGTGATAGCCTTTGACGTTTTATCCCAGTATAAGTATGACCTTTGACTCCAGCACATGACCTTCCTATGGCATATCATTTTATTTTATTTTTTCTGATTAGAATGCAATACATAAACATAAAATCACTTAGTCGCAACACTCACATTGTTATGAAGTCAAAGTATCACTTGAGCATGGATATGGTAACAATAGTTTCGTTCTCTTCATCGCGTCAGATTACCATTTCATCGTGGGTATAACAATTGTTTCTCGTCATCTCAAATTTGTTAAATCAATATCATTTCATTTAATAATTTTGTTTCATAAACCATGTTTCTAGGTCGGAATGCTAACGTAGTAAAAATTAGGGGGTTTTTTTTGGGGGAGGGGGGGGGGTATATACACCCCCTTCCTTTATGCTTAATTCTAGAACAAATTCTTGAGATTCAGCCCTTGACCACAGTATTTTATTACTCATTTTTTGAGAAATTCATTTTCAACATACATCATATGAAATTCACGACTTAACTACACATTTCATTAACATTTTATTAAAACTTACTAAAAATATAATATTTAACTAAACCAAAAAGGCCTCAATTTATCCCATTTGTTATTAATACAACAAGATTAATATTATGTATCAAACATGATCATCAATATATACTTTATATAGTCTTACCTGGCATTATGTATCAAGATTGGCACAAAAGTTTTTACAAATTCATAAAATTGAATTCTTTATCATTTCCATACAAATTCTCATCTTCATTATACTTCGACGAGTGAAAATGTAATTTTTGGTTTTAAAAAGAAAATGCACTTTGAGTGGCTCGCAAGCGACTGACTCTTCCCACCAAGGGGCAAGCTAATGGGGGAACCGAGCCAAAATTTTGTCAAGCAAGCTGGCTCATGCTCGACTCACTCCATTCCCGAGCAAGAGCTAGCTCGCCATGTGGACATAGCCAAGTTCAAAGGTGAGCAAGCCAAGCGGACTCATTTAATACCCCTATTTGGGACAACATAATACAAATGACAATATCTTAACACGCTTTTCTTCCTTAATAATGTAATGCTATTCAATCTTCGTTATGAATTATGCCAGTGTACCATTGGCAGATGTAAGATTCCATTCTTGCTTTAGTTTTATATTTAATTTTCATATTGAAATGCTGCCTGGCCTGGATGACAACTACCCATGTGAACTAAGGAACCATCTTATTGCCTAACCATTTCAAGCAGCTACATATTGACCTCTAACTGAGAATAGAAAGTCCAGTATGGAACTCAAGTTCCAAAAATACTGAACCATGTCTTGTACATTTCAGTCCTCACAAGAAAATTTAAAAAGTTAAATACTAATAACTTGCAGACATTATATCTAGTTTCTAAACAATCATTTACGAGATTGGGAGTCGGTGCTCTGTTCAGTTCCAGTCCTTTAAAGACAACAAGCTTTAAATAGAACATAAATACAGCCTAAATAACTTGAGCACGCTTGCTCAATAATAACATTTAAAAATTTAGATGACAGGAATACCGTTCATGGTAGTAAACATCATGGATGCTGGAACTCTTCGAGCCAGAATCTTTTGAAACTTCTCTTCTAATAGCCATGTTGAATTTTCTATCGAAGACATACTTGATCACCTGGAGACGGCAAACAAACTTCTTGATCATGAAGTGAGAAATGGAACTCCTACTTCAGAATCATTGCCCCCAAATGCGTGCCCTAGAAAAAAAAGCATACAAAATTATATTTAAGTACCATGAGAAAGTGAGAAAAACCATATAACTTAAAAAGAACAAACACAATGCTACACAAAACAAATGCCATAAAATTAGTGATTCGCCAAAGAAAAAAATATAACGAGTGAGAAAGATAAAAACAACATGCCCACAGACAGTAAAGAGCGAGGGTAAGAATTAACAGAACAAAACGGTCAAAGGGCTAGATCATTGTGTAATCACACATCACTTCTATACATAAGAAGACATTCATGTAAATCCCACAACAAATATCAAGTTCTGAGCTACAGAAGAATACAAGACTCCTGTGGAATGTGGATAATATTTGTTACCAAGGGATCTTGATGCTAGGCTGCTAGCAGACTTCACCCCCATCCATTTCATAGGACAACTTTCCCTAGAGTGTAGCACTAGAATATAAAGATGCACTGGAAAAGGAAAACCTCTGGTACAGAAATTGATTGCAATGGCTCTCATTGAATCTCAATGTGATTCTATGAAGTCTCAGAGCCCTCATTTGTCTCTCTCAGAAATAGCCAATAAATGGAATTTGGACGCAGAATTTTTTTATGTCCAGCTAACAAAAAGAAAGGTAGAACTAACAACTGTGTGGTCATTACACCTTATAACACATAAAAGCCCAAGAAGCACATGACAACAATGAAAAATATAATTTTTTTCTAAATATGAGGATTAAAATTAATTTAAAATAAATAAATAAACATTATTAAAATCTTTATCTACTTAAATTATTCTTCATTTTTCAACCACGCAAGCACAATCCACTTCCGGTCACCTCGAACCCGCCTTTTTATTTACCTATAAAATATTTAACATATTTGCGTGAGATAAAAATCTCGGTAAATGAGTAATAACGAATTTGCATTTCATATTTAAATACAGAAAATCATAACATACATATGGAGACACGGGAATTAAAATTCAAAACATGGCTATAATTCCAGTGCGTAGTTCTACTAAACTCCAATCCTTTGAACTTACACATAGGATCCCTTATCATAATTATGACTTGAATTTCCGAATCATCATATTCATAACATAAATTTCCGTAATTTAAATATGAAAGAATAATTCATAATACTACGTGTGGGATCGTATAAGTGTGATTATATTTAATATGAAAAGGACAAGAGAAAGATCAAGGGTGTAGACACAAAGTGATAAGATAGAGGGAGCGTGTAAATAATTGGTGAGGGGTAATCCAATGTTGAGTTTATCTCCTATTTATAGTGCAAATTCTTAGACCATGTGTCAAAAATTGAAAGGAAATGGCTAGATGTTAAGCATGATTAATGCATAATTGGTGCATTGTCTTGAAAGTTGTTAAATCAATACATTTAATCATGTAATCATATCAATTGACTTGGCTTGAAACTTGGCGTAAATAACGCATTTGGTCAAATCAATTACATTTCTTAAAATTTAATGAATAATGCATGTGGTCAAATAAATCATCATTAATCAAGGTTAATTAGCATATTTACATATATTTTACACATGATTTCATCTAACTTCCAAATCAACTCTTCACTTAAGTCAATAAGGTCCTCAAACTATTGGCTAGTAATCAATAAGGTCATTTAACTAAATCAATAACTAATAAGGTCATTAGACTTTAATAACAGCACACTTAAGTCCTAATTTTTAATCTAACGACTAGTAATAAAAATACATGTCATTACAACAGGAATTTCTTTAAAATCGAGAACTTTATAACAATACCCATGTTTCCCGAAGCGACACTTTGTTCCACTTCTTTCATTTATACTCCTAGCGCGTTACACTATATTTTTCTTTTACCTTTTATTTTCAATAAAATCGGTATCTTTTATAGTTTTAAATTTTGAAGGTAAAATCTTTTAAATCAGAGAAGTAGCCATTGAAGTCAAAATAACTTCAAGCTAAATCAAATATAACTACTGCCAAAGAAAGAAAATGCATATAGTAGAGTGTCAGAGTGTCCTTGTTATAGCATAAAAGTATTGTCTCTTAAACTACGAATGCTAATTTCTAACAAATGGAAGTGAGAAAATTCTTTTAAGTAGATCGAATTACAAATAAAGCAGGTTACTGTCAGCATATTTTTCCTAACTAATCAAATTGAAGTTTGTAATGCAATCTAAGCCTCCATTTGGTTTCATTTTCTTCTCCTAAATTTCTACTTTTCAAAATCAAACATTAATTTTAACCACACATTTTGTGGACTCACCCACAATTAATACCGACTTACTAATCACTCATTTCTTGAAAACTAGATTTTAGCAAAATAAAATGAAAACCCAAACGGAGGCTAAAATCATAGCCCTTTCTACCTGATCAAATAAAGTTCATGTTACAAGCTAAAATCATGGTGAACAACTCTGTATAATTCAATACATTTGATTCTTCGGACAGCAACTTCAACCATTAATTCTGTCTGTTTTTCTTATCCAAGTCCCCAAAACCGGGTAAAATCCCATGTCAAAAAACAATTTCAACCATTGTTGAACATGACTACTCTTTCCACTATTGGCAGATCAACAAAACTCTCCCTCTTAGAAACACGAGAATAAAATCAAGATCAATCTAGTTCCTATCCTAAAAGTAAAGCACTGTTCATTATTCATTTGGAAAAGACTACGCCTCCGTTTGGCAACCAATTTAACATACCATTTATAAATTCGATCAAAGTCAAACATTAATTTCAACCACACATTCATAACTACTAATCATTATTGTTCCCCCATTTCGCGGGATATACTACCATTCTCTTACTATTAAAATTTATAAATGACTAAATTTGCTCAATGGAAGCTACATTTTTATTCTATGTTCATTCCACAAACACAAATCACTCCTCTTATCCATTTCATTTTCACCATGGAAGCTGTTAAGCAACTATAACTTTCTTCACTAAACATAAACATTATCCATTTCATTTTCACCATGGAAGCTGTTAAGCAACTATAACTTTCTTCACTAAACATAAACATTATCCATTTCATTTTCACCATGGAAGCTGTTAAGCAACTATAACTTTCTTCACTAAACATAAACATTATCCATTTCATTTTCACCATGGAAGCTGTTAAGCAACTATAACTTTCTTCACTAAACATAAACATTA
>NC_036241.1:12136254-12153277 GCF_002742605.1 Olea europaea var. sylvestris | reverse complement strand
GAATTTTTAGGGCCAAAAAAAAAAAATAAAAAAAAAAAAAAAAAAAGGAAAGAAGAAGAAGACAAGGACCATTTTCGTACCTTTCAAAAAGAAAACTGATGGGCTGGAATAGGCGTGGACTGGACCTTTAGTATTGTGGGGTCAAAATTTTAAAAATAATTTTTTTAATAAACAACATAATATCAATGAAAATAAGTTTATATGTATTTTGACACTTTAAAAAGTCATATAATTACATCATTATTAATATTATTAAATAAATTTTGTTACTTATATAGTTTTGTTTATCATTTCATTAGCAAATGTTGAGCTAACATTGAGTAAATTAAATTGAATATAGAAATTAAATGAATTGAAATAAAATTCAAGTTTAGTTCAGGAAGTAAATGAAATTCAAATTTAAAGCAAATATAATTCGAAAGTGATTCAAATTGCATTTAATCCGTAACGACCCTAAAAAATTTACGTTATATTTCATGTAAGACTTCCGAATGAAACGATATAAATTATATTGAAAAATTTATCGTGTAAAAATAATAATTAATTGAATTTTTTAAAAGAAAAAACGAGTTAGACGTCTTTTTTGAGGCGTACGTTTGATACATATTTAACTATTTTCGATATCCGTTTGGAGCATTCGATATGAAAACGATGTAGTTTTTGAAACAAACTTTTACATGGCATAGACGATTTGTGGATTCAAATAGCACAAGATTGCAAACGAATTTTTAAAGTTAGGATATTATCAAAAATCTCAAAATACTAATTTCAAACGCCCTACTTTAACATGTCATAACTTTTGCTATAGTTGACCACTTTGCATGCCATTAATGAGTGAAAAATTAGGCCATGAGCACTTCAAAATGATATTGAGAATGCAATATTTTGACTTAATTTGACATCCCGAAAAGTGCATCAAAGTAGATTGTAAAAAAGAAAAGTGCAAAATTTTGTGGGGTCATTTGACCCCACATGACCCCATGTGGGTCCGCCCCTGGACTGGAATAAGATATGTCGTCTACTGTTAACGAATTTATCTTTGAAGTTTAAACAGCTCCTCAACCACGAGAAAAATCGTGTATATGGAAGGACAGAGGAAATATGAATAGCAACAGTAACAAATTAATGCTGCTCAAATTGATACAAATTGATTATGCTTAAAAAACGTCAGAATTGATTGGCAAATGTGATGTGTATATATAAAACAATTTACATGTCCTCAAATTAATTTTGGCATATGTGATAGATGATTATACTTATAAAACTATTACTATAATCACTAGATTTTGAAAAATTAAGCTTTCATATTGATAACGTGTTATGAAAATAGAGAAAACGAGAAAAGAGAATAAAAATCAAATAGACTTGTGTGTATTTTATTAAGAACCAAAACACTATATTTATAGGAAGAATTAGGGATACAACAGTAATAATTTCTAGGGCAGTATGAATACAATTGTCATTCGGTAATAGATTTTCCATTTACAACAATATGTAATATCTTACAAAGGTATATGTCAATGATCCTCAATAGTATCGCTTTTAAATTTCGCCTGAATAACTAACATATCTTGATTTCAATCAAAATCACCAATAGTCAAAATGTCGGTGATCATCCAGGAAATTTATGTAAGACAGCCATGCAAAAGGCAAGGGTGTCTCATGCCAAAGACGTGGAGTTCCTTTCAATTTTACCAACGTTGATGCGATCACCAACTTGTAAATACCAATTGTGGCATTAGTATTTGCTAAAATAAAAATTGTTGCTTTCACTCACTTAAAAGTATAAAATGAAGTTTCGGTATGAGGAAGATACATGCTTGTGGAATGAAAATGACATGACAGTGAAATACAAAATTGCACTCAACAGTAGAAGATCAAAGAGAGTGGTGCTTAATCATGACATTAGGCAAGTTATCTTCAGTAACGTGCATGTAAAAATTATATCACATTACAATGAATCAAAACTAATGCAACAATGTTTATACAAAAACTTATCCAAAACTAGTCAATTCTTGCATATTCATAATTTCTTTCATTTTTCTTCTCTTTTCTCAAAGAATTATGCTATATGTACACTCTTTTTGACATCATCTTTGATAGCCCACTCACATCATAAGTGGGCCCATGATTAAAATAATCACGAGGGCCACTTATATGAGTGGGCTGTCGAGCTGAGTATACAGCAGGTGCTGTATACACTCAGCATCAGCATAATTCTTTCTCAAATGACCATCTTCCAAAAAATTTCTTGTCAGGCTCATGCCTCAATAAAACCCACTGCAAACATTGAATGACTTGATGACCATGAAGTTGCAAAAATTTTCTCCTTAGCTGCAGTGGCAGCCTCAACTCTTTCACTGTCAAGTTTGGCACGAGCTGCATTTGCTCTAATCCTCTCAATCTGTAACAACTTTCATCGGTGCCACAATGTTACAATCTTCATTTCGATCCTTTGCATTCATCGTTGTCATTGCATTCTTCATCAAAAACGGTATGGACTTTAAAATTTTCTCGACTTCCCTCTTTTTTATCAATTAAATTTGTATTCTTTCGGAAATTCAATAGCCCACATTTGAATGATGGAACGTTTGAACTGAATTGTCCATCACATTTGTTATGACCCTTGGGCACATATGGTCGCTAGCGTTTCATTCAACTTAAGTATGTGATAGCCTTTGACGTTTTATCCCAGTATAAGTATGAGCTTTGACTCCAGTACATGACCTTCCTATGGCATATCATTTTTGTTTTTCCCCTTCTGATTAGTCTGCAATACATAAACATAAAATCACTTAGTCGCAACACTCACATTGTTATGAAGTCAAAGTATCACTTGAGCATGGATATGGTAACAATAGTTTCGTTCTCTTCATCGCGTCAGATTACCATTTCATCGTGGGTATAACAATTGTTTCTCGTCATCTCAAATTTGTTAAATCAATATCATTTCATTTAATAATTTTGTTTCATAAACCATGTTTCTAGGTCGGAATGCTAACGTAGTAAAAATTAGGGGGTTTTTTTTGGGGGAGGGGGGGGGGGGATATACACCCCCTTGCTTTATGCTTAATTCTAGAACAAATTCTTAAGATTCAGCCCTTGACCCCAATATTTAAAACTCATTTTTTGAAAAATTCATTTTCAACATACATCTTATTAAATTCACAACTTATTAACTACACATTTCATTAACTTTTTATTAAAACTTACTAAAAATATAATATTTAACTAAACCAAACAAGGCCCCAATTTGTCCCATTTGTTATTAATACAGCAAGTTTAGTATTATGTATCAAACGCGATCATCAATATATACTTTATATAGTATTATCGGGCATTATGTATCAAGGTTAGCATAAAAGTTTTTACAACTTCATAAAATTGAATTCTTTATGTTCATCATTTCCATACAAATTCACATCTTAATTATACTTCGACGAGTGAAAATGTAATTTTTGGTTTTAAAAAGAAAATGCACTTTGAGTGGCTCGCAAGCGACTGACTCTTCCCACCAAGGGGCAAGCTAATGGGGGAACCGAGCCAAAATTTTGTCAAGCAAGCTGGCTCATGCTCGACTCACTCCATTCCCGAGCAAGAGCTAGCTCGCCATGTGGACATAGCCAAGTTCAAAGGTGAGCAAGCCAAGCGGACTCATTTAATACCCCTATTTGGGACAACATAATACAAATGACAATATCTTAACAAGCTTTTCTTCCTTAATAATGTAATGCTATTCAATCTTCGTTATGAATTATGCCAGTGTACCATTGGCAGATGTAAGATTCCATTCTTGCTTTAGTTTTATATTTAATTTTCATATTGAAATGCTGCCTGGCCTGGATGACAACTACCCATGTGAACTAAGGAACCATCTTATTGCCTAACCATTTCAAGCAGCTACATATTGACCTCTAACTGAGAATAGAAAGTCCAGTATGGAACTCAAGTTCCAAAAATACTGAACCATGTCTTGTACATTTCAGTCCTCACAAGAAAATTTAAAAAGTTAAATACTAATAACTTGCAGACATTATATCTAGTTTCTAAACAATCATTTACGAGATTGGGAGTCGGTGCTCTGTTCAGTTCCAGTCCTTTAAAGACAACAAGCTTTAAATAGAACATAAATACAGCCTAAATAACTTGAGCACGCTTGCTCAATATTAACATTTAAAAATTTAGATGACAGGAATACCGTTCATGGTAGTAAACATCATGGATGCTGGAACTCTTCGAGCCAGAATCTTTTGAAACTTCTCTTCTAATAGCCATGTTGAATTTTCTATCGAAGACATACTTGATCACCTGGAGACGGCAAACAAACTTCTTGATCATGAAGTGAGAAATGGAACTCCTACTTCAGAATCATTGCCCCCAAATGCGTGCCCTAGAAAAAAAAGCATACAAAATTATATTTAAGTACCATGAGAAAGTGAGAAAAACCATATAACTTAAAAAGAACAAACACAATGCTACACAAAACAAATGCCATAAAATTAGTGATTCGCCAAAGAAAAAAATATAACGAGTGAGAAAGATAAAAACAACATGCCCACAGACAGTAAAGAGCGAGGGTAAGAATTAACAGAACAAAACGGTCAAAGGGCTAGATCATTGTGTAATCACACATCACTTCTATACATAAGAAGACATTCATGTAAATCCCACAACAAATATCAAGTTCTGAGCTACAGAAGAATACAAGACTCCTGTGGAATGTGGATAATATTTGTTACCAAGGGATCTTGATGCTAGGCTGCTAGCAGACTTCACCCCCATCCATTTCATAGGACAACTTTCCCTAGAGTGTAGCACTAGAATATAAAGATGCACTGGAAAAGGAAAACCTCTGGTACAGAAATTGATTGCAATGGCTCTCATTGAATCTCAATGTGATTCTATGAAGTCTCAGAGCCCTCATTTGTCTCTCTCAGAAATAGCCAATAAATGGAATTTGGACGCAGAATTTTTTTATGTCCAGCTAACAAAAAGAAAGGTAGAACTAACAACTGTGTGGTCATTACACCTTATAACACATAAAAGCCCAAGAAGCACATGACAACAATGAAAAATATAATTTTTTTCTAAATATGAGGATTAAAATTAATTTAAAATAAATAAATAAACATTATTAAAATCTTTATCTACTTAAATTATTCTTCATTTTTCAACCACGCAAGCACAATCCACTTCCGGTCACCTCGAACCCGCCTTTTTATTTACCTATAAAATATTTAACATATTTGCGTGAGATAAAAATCTCGGTAAATGAGTAATAACGAATTTGCATTTCATATTTAAATACAGAAAATCATAACATACATATGGAGACACGGGAATTAAAATTCAAAACATGGCTATAATTCCAGTGCGTAGTTCTACTAAACTCCAATCCTTTGAACTTACACATAGGATCCCTTATCATAATTATGACTTGAATTTCCGAATCATCATATTCATAACATAAATTTCCGTAATTTAAATATGAAAGAATAATTCATAATACTACGTGTGGGATCGTATAAGTGTGATTATATTTAATATGAAAAGGACAAGAGAAAGATCAAGGGTGTAGACACAAAGTGATAAGATAGAGGGAGCGTGTAAATAATTGGTGAGGGGTAATCCAATGTTGAGTTTATCTCCTATTTATAGTGCAAATTCTTAGACCATGTGTCAAAAATTGAAAGGAAATGGCTAGATGTTAAGCATGATTAATGCATAATTGGTGCATTGTCTTGAAAGTTGTTAAATCAATACATTTAATCATGTAATCATATCAATTGACTTGGCTTGAAACTTGGCGTAAATAACGCATTTGGTCAAATCAATTACATTTCTTAAAATTTAATGAATAATGCATGTGGTCAAATAAATCATCTTTAATCATGGTTAATTGGCATATTTACATATATTTTACACATGATTTCATCTAACTTCCAAATCAACTCTTCACTTAAGTCAATAAGGTCCTCAAACTATTGGCTAGTAATCAATAAGGTCATTTAACTAAATCAATAACTAATAAGGTCATTAGACTTTAATAACAGCACACTTAAGTCCTAATTTTTAATCTAACGACTAGTAATAAAAATACATGTCATTACAACAGGAATTTCTTTAAAATCGAGAACTTTATAACAATACCCATGTTTCCCGAAGCGACACTTTGTTCCACTTCTTTCATTTATACTCCTAGCGCGTTACACTATATTTTTCTTTTACCTTTTATTTTCAATAAAATCGGTATCTTTTATAGTTTTAAATTTTGAAGGTAAAATCTTTTAAATCAGAGAAGTAGCCATTGAAGTCAAAATAACTTCAAGCTAAATCAAATATAACTACTGCCAAAGAAAGAAAATGCATATAGTAGAGTGTCAGAGTGTCCTTGTTATAGCATAAAAGTATTGTCTCTTAAACTACGAATGCTAATTTCTAACAAATGGAAGTGAGAAAATTCTTTTAAGTAGATCGAATTACAAATAAAGCAGGTTACTGTCAGCATATTTTTCCTAACTAATCAAATTGAAGTTTGTAATGCAATCTAAGCCTCCATTTGGTTTCATTTTCTTCTCCTAAATTTCTACTTTTCAAAATCAAACATTAATTTTAACCACACATTTTGTGGACTCACCCACAATTAATACCGACTTACTAATCACTCATTTCTTGAAAACTAGATTTTAGCAAAATAAAATGAAAACCCAAACGGAGGCTAAAATCATAGCCCTTTCTACCTGATCAAATAAAGTTCATGTTACAAGCTAAAATCATGGTGAACAACTCTGTATAATTCAATACATTTGATTCTTCGGACAGCAACTTCAACCATTAATTCTGTCTGTTTTTCTTATCCAAGTCCCCAAAACCGGGTAAAATCCCATGTCAAAAAACAATTTCAACCATTGTTGAACATGACTACTCTTTCCACTATTGGCAGATCAACAAAACTCTCCCTCTTAGAAACACGAGAATAAAATCAAGATCAATCTAGTTCCTATCCTAAAAGTAAAGCACTGTTCATTATTCATTTGGAAAAGACTACGCCTCCGTTTGGCAACCAATTTAACATACCATTTATAAATTCGATCAAAGTCAAACATTAATTTCAACCACACATTCATAACTACTAATCATTATTGTTCCCCCATTTCGCGGGATATACTACCATTCTCTTACTATTAAAATTTATAAATGACTAAATTTGCTCAATGGAAGCTACATTTTTATTCTATGTTCATTCCACAAACACAAATCACTCCTCTTATCCATTTCATTTTCACCATGGAAGCTGTTGAGCAACTATAACTTTCTTCACTAAACATAAACATTATCCATTTCATTTTCACCATGGAAGCTGTTAAGCAACTATAACTTTCTTCACTAAACATAAACATTAGTACACCAGTTCCTCTGTAGAATCAACCAATCAAAAATCCTCATTTTTACTTTATTAATGTTAGCAGCATTCTCTAACGTTTCTTTCTACTTTTTTCAATGTACACAAGCTATTCTTCCACTACCAGTGGCCTCACTCTTGCTCGCTTCACCATAAACATACCCATTACTTCTCTGTAAAACCAAATACACCACCCATGTTCTCTTTTTAGTAGTTACACATTTCCTCTTTTATAAATCTCAGGATTAAGTTTCATCATGACAAGAACTTATAAGATAGTGAATACAATGGTATCCAACACAATATGCAAATTATGGAGGTCACAGCTCTTACTACAAACCTAATGGCTACTAGTGTTATGAATATTGTTACACAAGATAAAATCATATCCCCTTGATTTAAGGAGATTAATTCCAATCCCAAACATGAATTGATTTAGGGTCACAATCCCACGAACTATGTGACACAACTGTGGCTAAAGTCTAGACTTCTAATGGTCTGTGCATGATGGAATAGCAATCAAACTTCAACATGCACGGCACTAGCCAGATCATCACCATTTACAATTTTACATTATCATAATCTTGACAAATGAATAATCTGTCTTTTGCTGGTAAATCCCTTAAATGGCTACTGGCTCTCTGCTGTTTCAGATCTAATCTTATCCCTATCCGTGAAGCTGTCTCATTTGGGCATTCCATTCTTTCGATGGCAAAATTTCTCATCCTTGTGTTCTTCGGGACTAGTTTCTGTTCCAAAGCCCATCTCCTGCGACTGGGGCTGCTTTTGCACTACCATCCTAATCGCTGTTAGTTTTATGAATACTGTTAGACAACATAAAAGCATATCTCTTGATTTAAGGGGATTAATTCCAATCCCAAGCATGAAGGGGTTTAGGGGTCATGACCCAATGAATTATGTGCCACAACTGGCAGCTAAAGTCTAGATTGCTAAACGGTGTGTGTATGATGGAAAGGCAATCAAAGTTCAACATGCACAGCTTTGATTATGAGATCATATCAGTGCCCAGATCTTCATCATTTACATCACTATAATCTCGACAAATGATAGATCTCTTCCTTTTGCTGGACAATCCCTTATACGGCGACTAGTTCTCTGCTGCTTCGGATCTCATCTCATTCCAATATTTGAAGCCTGTAAAGTTGTCAAAATCAGGGCATTTCATTGTTTCAATGGCCACATTCCCCATCCTTATTTTCTTCAGGACTAGTGGTTTCCGTTCCGCAGCCAGTCTCCTGCCATGGGGCTGCTATTGCACATCTCAATCACCCTGATGTCTCCTTTCCACAGTTGTTCTGTGATTAATCTTCTAGTCAATGTCCTACTTTTTTCTTTTGTTTGCTCTCTTGCTTTTCCCTTTTTGGCTTTTGGCTTCTCCATATCCGTACTGGTCTTTTACCTGGATTCGCTTTGCAGACAATTAATGCCTTTGTTTCTGCAGAGCAACAGAGTCATTGTTCCAGGGGTAGATTTGGAAACTAAATCTTGCCTTGTTAAAGGCCAGCCTGGTGCTATTCTGGTTGGGATAGCTGCAGATAAAGAATTTCACATTGAATTAACAAGCTACACGGAAGGAAGGTGTCCATGTAATATCCCGAATTTTTATTACTAGTCGTTAGATTAAAAATTAGGATTTAAGTGTGCTATTATTAAAGTCTAATGACCTTATTAATTACTAACCAATAGTTTGAGGGCCTAAGTGATGAATTAATTTGGAAGTTAAATAAAATTATATGTAAATATGTCAATTAACTATGATTAAAGATTATTATTTGACCACATGCATTATTCACCACATTTTAAGCAAAATAATTGCTTTGACCACATAAACTAAGGAAAATGATTAGACCACATGCATTATTCACACCAAAATTCAAGTCAAGTCAATTGATTTGATTACATGATTAAAGGAATTGATTTGACAACTTTCAAGATATGCGCCAATCATGCTTTGATTATGCCTAACATCTAACCATTTCCTTTCAATTTTCTATACATGGTCCAAGAGCTTGCACTATAAATAGAAGTTAAACTCAACATTGGATTATCCCTCACCAATTATTTACACTCTTTTTCTCTATCTCTATCACTTTGTCTCTACACCTTTACTCTTCCCCGTCTTTTTCATATTAAAATTAGTTATCCACTTACACAATCACATAACCCAGCACTCGGCTCAAGGATCTCCCTCCAACAATCACTTCTTCTATCATTTTTGAATTATCAAGTGAAATGTAAGTGTAGTAGTACGAATTGTTCTTTCATTATTTAAATTACGGAAATTTATGTTATGAATATGATGATACAAAAATTCTAGCTATGATTATGATAAGGGTCCTATATGTGTGTAAGTTCAAAGGACCGGAATTTAGTAGCGCTACGCACGGGAATTATAGCCACGAAGTTCGAATTTTAATTCTCGTGTCTCCATATGTACGTTATGATTTTTCGTAATTAAATATGAAATGAAAATTCGTTATTACTCATTTACTGAAATTTATGTCTCGCATGTATATGTTAAATATTTTATAGATAATTAAAAGAGGCGGGTTCGAGGCGATCGAAGGTGGATTGTGCTTGAGTGGATGAAAATGAGTAATGATTTAAGTAGTTAAAGATTTTTAACAATGTTTATTGTACTTTCTTTAAAATTTGTTTTAAGCCTTTCACATTCAAAAGATATTATGTTTTTTTCATTATTTATGAAAGTACTATTTTACGGTACATGTATAATGATTTCAAATGTAAAAATTTGGGTCTTTACAATCCATGTAGGGAACAATGGAGACAATCAAGAATGATGATTAGTTTAAGTGACTCCTGTGCCAGTGTAGAAAATGTACCCAAGATAGTCCCAAAAATTGCAAGTTCATCTTCCTTTACAGCAGGTGTGATCAATGAATTTTCTTTCACAATTGTTGTTCAACTGGCAATGCGTCTCAATTTCATTTTCCATTTTCTTCTCTCGTCTCTAGCTAATAAGTAATCTGGTATTTTCATCTTTATGATGGTCTTTTCATGCCTTGGACTTTGCATGAACTCGTCCTCTTTTTTCTAGCCTTTGGCGTCGTTGGATTTGGTGCATGCAACATTAAAGTATTCTTCCTTTTGCTATCAGACCTCAAACCTCTCGACTATAGCATTAGGCTACGACCATCGACTTGGCAACAAGAGCAAAGTTTCAGTCGATATTATGGCAACAAGTTTAATGGACTTCCCAATTTGAGTTAATCACTTTCCGAAATTCCAAGTGACATTGTATTGATATTCTACACTTTCTTTGATGAACTATTCATACATATCCAAACTCAAATTGGTTTCCACTATACCACAACTTGACAAGATAAAAACATATACGATTGATTAAAATCGTACAAAAGAAGATATCTAGTTGTCAGAATCCCGTGAATCACGGGATTGGTTGTCTTATTCATAGAAAGGGTATGGCAATATTTTAGATCTAACAACTAGGTTCATGTCAAACTAGTGCTACAAGAGTTACTTTGGGAAAAAAGAAAAGGAGAAAAAGGAAAAGTCAAATTAATTTGGTGTATTCTATCAATTTCAATAAAATGCAATAAACTTATGAGATGGCAATAAGAAGATACATAGGTAGAACTTATAATAGGATCTCGAAAACTAAAAGCACTTTTGTCAAATGTTTATAAACAACTTAAAAGTACAAATAGATAAAAATGAGTGGTAGGTAAGTGAATACTACTTGTGGATTCACAAAATGTGCGGATAAAAAGTAATTTGACCGATTATAAACAATTTATAAAAACTTTCCAAATGTGGTTTAAGTAATTTCTATCGGGCCCTTATCCATTTTTTTAAGTTCATTAGGATTCTTTTAGGTGGAACTTCCAATCATCCAGGTAACAATACACTATTATTTTTCCATCTCATCAATGATTTTCCCCACAAGAAATTCATGTCTTTCTACTGGGATCATATCTCTCTTTATTAGTTCCTAGTTGATGTGCAAATTTCATGGAATGTAGGTAAACCGTTATGACCAATTCAATAGAAAAGAAGAAATATTGTATTTTTTTATGTTCGAAATTTTCTCGAAAAAATATTGTAGCATATTCCTCCAATTCCTTAAAAATGATACTCCATGAATTAGAATAGAAGTTAAAGAGGGTTTTTATACTCATCACACTATCAAAAATCACGATTGAGGCCCGCCTCAGAGTTACGCAAGTAAAAAACACTTCAAAAGTTGTGAGGCAATTTTTCGGGGATGTAAACTTTAGTTGACTGAAGCACATGCCTCACAGAACCTCCTCAAGTATCGTAAAGCATGTGCTCCTAAAAACTTATTTACTTTGCATTAGGTGTGGGCTCGCAAGATATAAAAAAACCCATTTTGGAAATAACCAACTGCCTGCTAAAACATTGCAAAATTGGGTTTCTCGTAAACCTACTTTAGGAATATTCCACCAACAACAAAATTCAGTCGAGCCATCGACGATATATATGGAACAACAACAAAAGAAAACTCTTTACAGTAATTTAAAAAATATAAAACTTCACGCAACTCAATTCAATAACAAGTAACAATTTGAATTAATAGATTCAACTCATCTCATATATCAAATGATTTCAAAAGGAAGGAATTGCTCTTTTTTTTCAAGTTCAATATTTTTTAATGTTGATACTTTAGATGAAGATAAGTCATATCTCGTAAACTATTTCCTTTTTTGTCAATCGACCTTTTTTAATCCATTCTCTTGAATTCCTTAATAACCAACATTTGGTTTTCTTAAAATGATAATTGGCCAGTTTTTTTCTTGTTTGCCATTCATTTGTTTAATCATCAGATTATCTTTGCCTCAGAAGTTCTATTCCCAGAAGACATTGAAGGTAATAATCAAGCTTAATTAAGTTCTCCTACTTCAATTAGGAAATAACCTTTGAACAAGTAAAATACGTCTACTGAAATCATTTCCTGATATGAATATAATCGTGCTGCAGGACTCTTGGACCATTACAGGGAGGATCTGATCTGAGATAGCATGATATGTTGTGTTTTTCAGAAGAAGAAAATGGATAGAAGTGAATCTATATGGGAAGAAAGAATGAAAGATCAGGACGTGAACCAGAAACAAACTGTCCTAATAAATGCTATTGGCATTCTCCATTGAACTCCAATCTAATAAGCGGGCAGCAATTGCAAGATCTCAACACTTGCAGTTTCTAAAAACAATGACTGTGCATGTAGTCGTCCAAACTTAGCAAGCTCAATCCTTTCAAAATGTCAAAACAACCACAATAGTCATTTCCACAGAACCAACTATTGTTCACATTCACCTGGATAATCTCAATTGAATTACCGAAAGTTATTTTTGTACTATGGTACCAATAGACAGGGAAGCTGTAGGCATCTTTTCGTCTCAAAAGAATACCTCCATCTGAAAATGATCAGAATGTCACATTTGAATGCAGATTATAGCAAATCCCCAAGTGGCATAAAATTCTTTGGAACCACGTGTGAATATAGGTTTCAAAAAAGTAAAATATAATTGAATGAAGCTTTACCCTAGAAAATAAATAATTTTGTTTTAATTTTACTTGCTTGGCGTCAATATCAAAATAAAATAGCACTATTAGAATTTTGGAGACGATGTAATAAATTCAATAAAACCTCACCCATGCTTATTTAGGACTGGCTACATGGATCATTTTTTAACTTCACTCTATCAAGGACCATCTCATAAATTAAATCACAAATGTTCACATCTATTTTAATTCTCTCATTCCACGTAATTTGAGGTCAAATCCCTTCCTTTTTGTTTACCTTTCATACCAATCCCATTGCTTTCCCCAATGTGTGGTATTTGGCCTTCATTGAATGCACTGAAATCATCTCAATCCATTTCATTTATCACTATTTTAACCAATTCATGGACATAATCATTCTTCATCTCTCCATCTTTTAATGCCAATCCTTCTCAAAATTCACATTTAACTAAGCTCAACCTATGTTTCTAAGTTATTTGAGTGAGGATGACTGCACATTCTAGTTTCTTCACATTACCTTAAGGCCAACTTTACAACATTTCTCACTTAACTTGTTTCAAGTTTGCACAAAACATAAAACTCCCATCTAACCAAAAAAATAATAATAATAATTAAGAAATACTCATAGTAACCATTCGAGCCGACGAAATTAGTAATATTATCCGTGAACGTATTGAACAATATATGGTGCCTTAAGTGCTTATATTATTCTGAAATAGAAAGAAGTCAAACCGCCATCAGTTCTACTAGAATTTAGACAAACTTGTTACTCAACTTCATTCAACTAATCCATATGCTAAGGTGATAAAAGAAAATGGTACGTGTTTGAAGCATTTTTCCAGATGTTTCTGTCCCTTTCTCATTATAATGAGATTATGTTACATCCATGCTTGTATATCATATGATATCTGCAAGTTACGGTTTGTAGGACTGGACGATACATAACAGTGAGTTCCTTCCCTTCTTTCACAGACATAGGCCCTCCTTGAATTTCCATACAACAAAAAATCAATGAGAGATAGAATCGCTAATTCTCTCTTGCCCTTGTGTACAATCCCCAGATCTCCATAACTGCACTGCAGTTGATAAGGAATATGACATGGACTAAAAATTTTAAGTTTCCTTCCCCGTGTTACAATGTAATACACTTGATCTCTCCGAGGCAGATTCTTCTAGATTTTACACATTTAAAAGTCATTAAACTTAACAGAGAAATGATAAGATATTTCCTATACAAGTATCATGCAGAAGTTCACAGAAATTTTCACGTTCACCAACTGTAGGTTAATACATAATTCATTTACAGATTCTACAGTACCTCATATTACATGCATTTTGCATTCAAGAGTGCACAACAAACTTGTACCACAGAAAGGCCAAGAAATGTAATACTATAGCAACAATTTTATCGACCATGTAACATTCAAATACTCACCTTAAATGTCATCCATACATAGGATAATAACAATTAAGTAGCCAGTGATAAATAAATAATTAGAGAAACAACACTTACTAGTTACTAACATAAAAAGATAAATGTACATGAATAATGCCATGCCATTAATGCAATCCAGATAATTTTATGTAACAAATGCGATCAATTCAAATTTAAAGGGGAAAACTACCCGAGATTTCCAATGCCATTAACTGATTCCAGAAACTGTAACTGATGATGATGCCGACCATCCTGCTGCAGCTCAATCTGTTCCAATGGCTGCACAATATTACCCTCCAGTGCCATTGTAGCACCAGCTGCCGGAGTCCCCTTCCCCTCAACAAACCGCCACATGTACCATGCCCCAACTGACCTGTACGGCTTCCACTTCTCACACAACTGCTCCATCTGTGATGGCCTTGGCAAATCCTCCAAACTGTACAACAACTGCACACCTTTCCTAACCCCTAAATCACTCACAGGCAACACATCCGGTCGATGCAGCGAGAATATCATGAACATGTGGACTGACCAGGAACCTATCCCCTTCACCATTGAGAGCATTGTGAACAATGACCTGTCATCCATTTTCACCACTGATTCATCCGTCAAAATCCCGGAATTATACTTATTAGCAAGGTCATACAAATAGCTAGCCTTGCGCCCAGAAATCCCAATTTGCTTGAGCTGTTGCGCGGAGAGGGAAAGGACTGTGTCAGGGCGAACCGAGTCTTCACCGCCACATAGCCATGTGAAGCGCGTGTAAATCGAAGCGCCGGCCTTGTAGGCGAGTTGCTGGTAGAGAATGCTCTTGGTAAGTGCTACGAATGGGGGATGGTGGAACTCAAATTGAGGGGGCGGGTGGGTATCAATGAGCGGTACGAGCAAGGGGTCTGCAGAACGGAGGTGTCGAATGGCCAATTCAATCTCCCCATTGGCCGACAAGGGTTTGATGATCTGGGGCAGCTGTCTAGAAAATTGGGAGGCATTCCGCCGCCGGTTCTTGGTGCTAATAGTGGCAGCGGGAGCATCTGCAGTAACGGTGGAGATGCTCGATACTGAAGAGGACTCTTCGACGGCGATTTTAGGTGGAGGAGAATCTTTGTCGACGGCGGGATTAGTGTCTGTGCTGGTACTCGACAGTTTCCGGATTTTCTGAGGTCGAATTGGAATCTTAGAAGGGTTTGTGTGATTTTGGGAATTTTCCAAAAACTCGCCGGCTTCAGTGGCGATGGCGGGGTCAGTTGAGGGGGCTAGTTGCGGCGAAGATTGCGAATTGGAGTCCAAATTGGGCTCAGATTTCATGGGCCGAGGTGGAGATGGAAGTTTAGAATCTTTAGATTGGGTCTCGGGTTGTCCCCGGGTCTGCTCACCCATGTGAATGGAAGGCAATAAGGGAGATCGACTCGAATTGGTGATGGTTTTGACGATGGCGATTGCCGGCAGCGACGGTGGAGGTGAACCTTGGCGGAGTGAAAAATTTGCACAGCACTTTAAAAGGGGTGGCGAAACAAGCCAATGGGTTTGACAGGGCGCTACGAAATCTTGTAGTTGTTATTTTTGTTTTTACACCAGAGGCCCCAAATCTTTATAACATTAGCAGACTTTTTTTAAATATTTGTTTTGTTGCAATCGTCAACCCAAACTTTTATAAACGTTGCAACGGTGTCCATTTTAAACGATTTTCATCCAAATATCTGTTAATTGACTAAGAAATTTGACTTTGACTACATTTTTAATATTTCTAAAAGTGTAAATATTAACTTTTCATTTACTAAATTAAAATAAGTTAGAAATTAAATTAGAAAAAATAAGAAATAAGAATTAAAAAAACTAGTCGTTTTCTTCCACTCACCCCACCCTCCTATTCAAATAATTCCGGATCACCCCCAAATTTTTTCACCAAAAAATTCAATACCTTATTCTCAAAGAAGATAAAAACTGCATTTTGTTTCATTAATTTCTATACAGTTTTTGTTTTTATAATTTCTCATTTAATTATTCTGAAATGAGTACCAGAGAGCTGCTCAGCATTGAACCTGCGGAACTCAAATTCGCTCGTGGGTTCTTCTCCTCAAATCCCATACTTGATTTCTCCATTTAAAAAAAAAAAATTGGGTTTGTTGATTTTTCCTATTTTTGATTTATGTTTATACTTTTCTTGGTGTAATTAGTTGAGCTGAAGAAGTAGATCTCATGTTCTTTCCAAGTATTGAATAAGATCGAAAATCATGTAGCTTTCAAGGTAATTTTTTTGGGTTTTGTATTCATCAATCAATTTCTTTCTTTTTGTAAATGTATTTAATTTTCTCTGGTTGATTGAATTTCTGTTTATTAGGTGAAGATTGTTCTGAAATGAGTACCAGAGAGCTTCTCAGCATTGAACCTGTAGAACTCAAATTCTTTTTTTTTTTTTTTGGGTTTTGTATTTAACTTTTCTTTTTAATCTGAATGAGGCCGATTGTAAGATCAATGTAGTCGAGGGTATGTACAAAAGAGAACTGTGTGAGGAAGGATAGAAGACTGCGCTTTGAAGATGAGGGATTGAGCTGATTGTGAACAGCCAAGAGTTTGATACGGTGGCGTTTTCATACCCGATGATGGTGGTCAGACAGAAGATTACATTTGTTTACCTGATT
>NC_036241.1:12091564-12136178 GCF_002742605.1 Olea europaea var. sylvestris | reverse complement strand
GATTTGGGGGTGGGGGTAGGGGTAGGGGTAGGGGTGGGATGGGATGGGAGGAAGAAGACAACTGGTTTTTTATTCTTATTTCTTATTTTTTCTAATTTTATTTTTAACTTATTTTAATGTAGTAAATTGAAAGTTATTATATTACCTTTTGAAAATTATTAAAAATGCGATCAAAGTCAAATTTCTCGGTCAATTAATAGACATTTGGATTAAAACCGTCCAAAAGGGCCTCCGCATCAACGTTTCAAAAGATTTGGGGTGACGATTGCAATAGAACAAATGTTTGGGAAAAGTTTGCTAATGTTATAAAGGTTTTGGACATCTACTGCAATTTTCCCTAAAAATTTTTTATAGTTCAATCATGTAATCTTACTTTAATTTTGTTTATTAAGATCAATAATACTCTACTATGATTTAAATTGAATTTTAATTTAATCTTATTATGATAAATGGATACTATTTGATCTTTATTAAGGAACTTTGTCCAATTGTTAATGAATGGATAAAGTAGCAACTAATAAATGATATTTATTATACGTGTTATAAATGGTAAGTTTACTAATGAATGACAATTACACCTTACAGTCCTACAACTTAATACTATTACATCGCTGATTGTATCATAGAAATATAGGGATTTAGTTCTTAATAAAATACACACAAATTTATTAACTTTTATTATTTTTTTTTCTTTTTTCATAATACGTTATCAGCACGAAAGCTTAATTTTTCAAAGTTTAGTGAAAATAATAATTTTTTTTAAACATAATCATTCATCACATGTACCACAATTACTTTGGTAACATATGAATGAATTAATTAATTATATACACACACATGCAGATTACAGGTTTATTACTCTTGTTCATCTATCAATGTAATTTTTTTTTTTTCAATAAAGCATTAAATTCTCTATCGCCAACCGTTGCGTTCATCCATCAATTTACGGCACTCACAAATCAATTTTTGGCATAATAGATTTTGGTTTTACAATCCAAGAAGTCAAGCATATGCAATCACTAGGTTTCCTTTAATTCACAGCACTCATAATTCTTTAATTCTATTTGCATATCCTGTAATTATGTATGCTACATGAATCACACCACCAGCCATGCATAATTAGTTTATGATTACTGAAGAAGTAGAATTTTTGTACTGCTAATCTATAAATTTTGATATAATTATGGGATAGTTGCAACTGTTGCTGTGCTGCAGTCAATTTTTTTTTTTTTTTATATGTTTAGTAAAATTAATTAATCTTGTGTGGTTCGTGTATATTACATCTATCTTTTTGTTGTTCTTGAAGTAACATAATATTTAATTAATATTTCAAAAGAATATTAATTATAATTTCGTTGTTACCTTGAAGTATCACAATATTATAATTTTAAATATGCCTGAAAAAATATTACTTACTCCTGAAGAATATAAATCATATTTTTCAATATTTCAGAAAAATATTGATTTATTAAAATATAAGTGCTCTCGAAGTAGCACATATTTCGAAAAACTTATTATTTTAAATTAACGTTTCCCTAAAGGAAAACACATAACTTATGTTATGTTGATATTAACTACTTGATTAGCTATTATGTATTCTTCGAAACTAATTGTAATTTCTTTTACTTCATTGTGTAGTTAATCAAATGGGAAATATCACAAAAGTTGAGTTTGCTGCACTTGACATATCCGACAAAAATTATCTGTCATGGATATTTGATGCTGATATTCATCTCGTCTCAAAAAGTTTGGAAGAAAATAAAAAAAGGAAACAAAGAGTCTCTGCAGGATAGTGCAAAAGCACTCATTTTCCTTCGTCATCATCGTTTCGATAGATTGAAAATTGAATATCTCACTGAAAAAGATCCACAAGTTCTTTGAAAAAAATTAGCTGAAAAATTTGATCATCAAAAGGTTATAGTCCTACTGAAAGCATGCTATGAATGGATGCACATTCGTTTGCAAGATTTCAAAATTTTTAGTGAATACAATTTTGAACTATTCAAAATTACCCTTGTGTGGAAAAAATCACAGATGAAGATATGTTAGAGAAATTTTTTTCGACATTTCATGCCTCGAATGTGCTCTTGCAACAATCATATCGTAAGAGTGGTTTAAAAAGTACTCAGAACTTATATCTTGCCTGCTTGTTGCTGAACAAAATAATGAACTGCTAACGAAAAATCATAAGTTACATTCAACTGTTCTATACCATTACTTAAAGCAAATACAATATCAAGATAAGGACGTGGATGTGAATATGCACACGAATTTGGATGTGGAAGCGGGTTTACACGTGTAATAAGTCAAAACGAAATAATCAATAAAGTTATCAACAAGATAATAATTACAAAATGCACAAAGTAAACGAAAGTAGCATATCCAAAAAAGAGCACGAAGAAAGTTGCTTTAGATGTAAAATGAAAGGATGTTGGGCACATATCTGTCGCATGGAAAAACATCTTGTGGATCTTTACCAAAAATCAATCAAATGAAAGGGAAAGATGGAGACAATTTTTGCTAATTATGATGATCCCATTAATATGACTCATTCGGATGTCTCTGATTTCTTTGCTGATCAAAATGGGAATATTGACCATTTGATTAGGGGTGGTGTGATAGAAGATATATATTAATTTATTTTCTATGTTTTTAGTATTTTCATCTATTTTAGAAATTTAGTTTAAAATATATTTTTACTTTTCATAAATAAAAAATAAAAAATTGAAACTTTATTATGCATCACTAGTTTCACAGTATTGAATTATATTTACAATTTTAAATTTAAATTCAAGTTTTTTTAAAATATATCTATTTTGTTATATTTATAGATTCATGATAGATTGTTATATTTATAGATTCATGATAGATTACAAAGATACCTGCTTGACTGATAGTATAACTACATATATCATTCTTCAAGATTAAAAATATTTTTGGACTTAACAGTAGTAGAAAAATTGATAATACGATATCAGGTGCATGAATATCGTTGAAGAATTCGGAAGAGCTTATATTATTTTACCAAATAATAAAAAATTATATATTGATGATGCACTTTATTTTAGCAAATGTAGAAATAATTTGCTTATTTTAAAGATATTCGCTGCAAGAAATATCACATTGAGACAATGTAAGAAAGTAATGTTAAATATCTTTGCAGAACTTCTTTCTATCTTGTCAGAAGCAGATAAAAGAAAAACTCCATGCATTTCCATCTGGCCTATATTATATATTAATAAAAAATAGTTGAATCAAATATTGTCATGAACTAAAAGTTCGTTGACCCAATAAATTTTATACTTTGACATGATCGATTTGGATATCCAGGAGCTATAATGATGCGTCAAATAATAAACAGTTTACATGAACATCTTTAAAAAATCAGAAGATTCTTTTACCTAATAATTATCCATATGTAACATGTTCGCAAAGTAAGTTAGTCATTATACCTTTAACTACAAGGTTAATATTGAATCTCTAACTTTCTTAAAAAGAATCCATGGAGATATATGTGGACCAATACTTCCACCATGTGGGTCATTTCGTTCTTTTATGGTATTAATTGATTCTTCTACTAGATTGTTACATGTTTGCCTACTTTTCGCCAGGAATATAACATCTACTAGACTACTTGTTCAAATCATAAAATTACAAGCGCAATCTCCCGACTACCTAATCAAGACTATTTGTCATGGCAATGCTGGTGAATTTAAATCACAAGTATTCGATGATTATTGTATGTCAATTGAGATTGTTATTGAATATTCGGTGCGCATATCCATACACAAAAATGGTTTAGCGGAGTCATTAATTAAATGTTTTACAACTTATTGCTCGACCATTACTTATGAAAACAAAACTCCTACTTTCTGTTTAAGGTCATATCATATTACATGTTGCATCATTAGTTCGTATTAGACTAATTGCCTATCATTAATATTCACATTTACAATGGTATTTGGTCATGAATCTAATATTTCTCACCTAGGGATCTCTGATTGTGCTGTCCAAGTCCATATTTCACCCACACAATGTACTAAAATGGGTTCCCAACTAAGACTTGAGATTTATGTAGCTTTGATTCACCATCCATTATTAGGCATCCTGTATATTTAACGGGTGATTTATTTACTGTACGTTTTACAGATTGTTATTTTGATGAAATGACTTTTCCAATTTTGGGAGAGAAAAAACTACATCCTAAAAAATAAGATAAAATTTATTGGAATGAAACAACTCTATCTTACTTTGATTCCCGTAACAATCAATGTTAGCAAGAAATTGAAAAAAATCATTCATTTACAAATAGTTGTAAATTAATTATCCGATGTATTTGTTAATATAAGAAAAGTGACAAAGTCATATATTGCATCAAAAATTGTTATCCCTGTAGGATAATCTGCTATAACAAATGAATTTCAAATACGCCAGAAGCATTGCGACCAGTTGGTTCAAAATACTATATACCTTGAAAAAGAAAAGAACAAGAGAAACCAACCAAAAAATTCGGAAGAAGTAACATTAAAAAAAATATTAATCAAATATTGAAAATATAGTTCCAAAAAAACGCAAGTGTCTGAAAATAATGAGATTTCAATAAATTATATGTTATCTTATAAATTATGAGAACAAATTAATGTTGTTATAGAAAATATTTTTGCTTTTAACGTGGCTCCCGGTGTTATACAAAATGAGGATCCCGAACCACAGTCTATTAAAGATTGTCAAAATAGAAATGATTGATCAAAATGAAAAAAAAAACAAATAGGTATAATTAAATTTCTCGGAGAAATGAAAAGTATTTGGACTTATAGTTTGAACACCTAAAAATGTAATTCTTGTAGGATAAAAATGAGTTTTTGTACGAAAGATGAATGAAAATAATGAAATTACATGATACAAAACCCGATTCGTAACTCAAGATTTTTCACAAAAATCTCGAATTGATTATGAGAAAATATATTCTTTAATAATGGACACCATTACTTTTAGATTCTTAATTAGTTTAACTGTGTCATGAGGGTTTGATATACACTTTGTGGATGTAATAACTGCCTATTTGTATAGTTCACTTAATAGTGACATATATATGAAATCTCCCGAATGAGTTAAAGGGTTAGGAACAAATGATACATGCCCGAAAATCATGTTTTCAATTAAATTGCAAAGATCACATATGGATTGAAACAATTTGAACGCATGTGGTATGATCGTTTTAGCGAATATTTGTTAAATGGTGGTTATAAAAATAACGATGTTTGTCCATCTATTTTCATAAAGAAAACAAATATTGTATTTGAAATTGTGGCAGTTTGTATTAATGATTTAAATTTAATTAAAACTCTTGAAGAGCTCAATAATACTGCTGATTATTTGAAAAATGCATTTGAGATGAATGATTTGAGAAAAATTAATTTTTGTCTCGGATTGCAGATTAAACATTTCGTGGAAGGATTATTTGTTCATCAATCTACATATATAGAAAAAGTCTTAAAATGTTATTATATGGATAATGCTCATCCGTTGGTATCACCTATGGTTGTTTGATCACTTGATGTGAAAAAAGATTCATTTTGTTCACTTAAAGATGGATAAAAGGTTATTGATCTTGAAGTCTCATATCTTAGTGCTATTGGAGCAATAACTTATCTTGTAAACTGCACTTGACCTAACATAGCTTTTTATGTAAATCTCCTTACAAGATACAACTCTACACCAACTCAAAGACATTGAAATGATATTAAACATATTTTTCATTACCTAAATGGTACTATTGATTTGAGATTTTTTTTATTCTCAAAAGTCTGACCGCTTTAGTGGGATATGCAGATGAAGGTTATCTCTGATCCACATAAAGTTAAATTACAAACATGAAATGTATTTACACACGGAGAAATGGCTGTATTATGAAAATATGTGAAGCAATCCTTGACAGCAACATTTTCAAATCATTTTGAAATTATTGCAATTCATGAAGTAGGTCAAGAATGGGTATGGTCGAGGAACATGACCGATCATATTCAAACATCATGTGGGTTAACTTCAGCGGGAGTTAGTCCAATAATTTTGTATGAAGACATTGCAGCCTGTATTGTATAATTCGAAGGAGGCTATATCAAAGGTGACAGGACAGGACAGGACGAAACACATTTCTCTAAAATTCTTTCATACACATGAGTTAGGAATGACATGGGTCTGGTTCAGGGTTGGGTAAGGCAGGGCGGGATGGAGCGCAAAGCGAGGGCATTCATACACTTTGGCAAACAATCATATCATTATATTTAAAAATCATGGGCAGTGTACAAGATGATATAAAAGATAAAAGTTCAATCTATGTTAGACATTGTTCAAATCCTCATATTGCAGGTTTTCGAGGCCAAATATCCCATATAGAAGATTCTTAAGCTAGTCCCCTCTATCTTCTTTCTATGTAAACTATTTGTAGAACCTTGTTGTATTCTCGGTTGGCTCACCATCACCATACCTGCAACCAGCAAACAACCACCAAAACTTAAATTGCATACTAACTCATTTACCCTCTGATTTTTGGCCGATGCAAATATACTTTCATCTTTGAAACTTAAAATCATATGCACACAAATAATTAATCAATATAAATTTGGCATGTGACAATTTTTTTTATTTAATTCAGATAAAGGCTAGAATCGGCACCGTGAAGACGGGGGAAGCAGAAATGAGAAAGATGAGTTGTTGGACTCTTTTTTGGTTCTGGGCTTTCCTTTAGTTGGGCTTCTTTTTAGATAATGGCCCATCAAGTGAATGCGATTGGGACAATCAACATGCATTGCACGACATTTTTGATTTCATAGCCACAGATGCCAATTCAAAACCCTGTATTCTACTGGGGTACTTTTAAGATTGGGCAAGTCAAATAGCCGTTTTTTCACTTTAACCAAATTTTTTTGCCAATCATCAAAATGGCCCTTTGTTCAATAAAAGACGAAAATATCCTTAAATAATTTATACAATTACAAAGATAGAATTTTATTTAAAAAGACAAAAATAGCTTTAAGTTACAAATTAAAAAATTAAACACTTTTCACTTTATATTTAATTATTTATTTTCAACAATTATTCAAATAAAAAATTAATATTTAATTTACTTTATTGTTTAAATATTTCATTAATTAATTATCTTAATCGGTTATGTATATTATTTATTTAATCACTTGTTTAAATAAAAAAATTAATATTAAATTTGATTTCTCATTTAAATATTTCATTAATTAATTATCTTAATTGATTATGTATATTTAATTAATTATTTTAAATATTTACTCAAATAAAAAAATTAATATTTAATTTGGTTTCTCTTTTAAATATTTCATTAATTAATTATCTTAATTGATTATGTATATTTAATTAATTATTTTAAATATTTACTCAAATAAAAAAATTAATATTTAATTTGGTTTCTCTTTTAAATATTTCATTAATTAATTATCTTAATTGGCACTTATTTAATTATTTATATTAAACAATTACTCAAATAAAAAATAATTAATATTTAATTTGATTTCTCGTTTAAATATTTCTTTATTAATTACCTTAATTGGTTATGTATATTGTTTATTTAATATTTAATTACTTTAATTAATTATTTATTTAATCACTCATTTAAAAAAATTAATATTTATTTTAATTTTTTATTGAAATATTTCTTTATTTAATTGTCTTAATTAGTTATGTATATTATTTATTTATTGTTTAATTACATTTTTTGTTATTTATTTAATCAATTAATTAAATAAAAAATTAATATTTAATTTATTTTCTTATTTAGATATTTCATTAATGAATTATCTTAATTGGTTATATATATTATGCATTTAAAATTTAATTACTTTATTAATCTTTTATTTAAATAAAAGAATTAATATTTATTTTAATTTCTTATTTAAATATTTCATTAATTAATTATTTATATTATTTATTTAATATTTAATTACTTTTTTGTTATTTATTTAATCACTAAATTAAATAAAAATTAATATTTAATTTAATTTCTTATTTGGATATTTCATTTATAAATTATCTTATTTGGTTGTGTATATTATGTATTTAAAATTTAATTACCTTATTTAATCACTTATTTGAATGAAAAATTAATTTTTAAATATTAATTAATTATTTAAATATTTCAGTAATTAATTATCTTAGTTGGTTGTGTATATTATTAGTAATTAATATTTAATTACTTTATTTTAATTACTTATTTAAATAAAAACATTATACCATAATGTGTAAGTGGTATAATATTATTAGAAAGTTGAAAAATAGGTTTTTCGATCCTTCACTCATAAAATTTCACATGCACATTATGGACATCCTTATGAATTAGTACATGTAAATTTATTCAATATTTAATTTGATTTCTCATTTAAATATTTTTTTATTAATTACCTTAATTGGTTATGTATATTTAATTACTTTATTTAATTATTGATTTTAAACACTTATTCAAATAAAAAATTAATATTTAATTTAATTTCTTCTTTAAATATTTCATTAATTAATTATCTTAATTGGTTATGTATATTGTTTATTTAATATTTCATTACTTTATTTAATCACTTGTGCGGATAGAAAATTAATATTTGATTTAATTTATTCTTTAAATATCTCACTAATTAATTATCTTAATTGGTAATGTATATTATTTATTTAATATTTAATTTAAACATAAATTACACGGTGCATGAGAATATCTAGAGATGATAATCAGGCTCGTCGACTCAGGCCGCTCATGGCTCGGCTCGAAAAAAGTTCGAGTCGTCTCGACTTGAGGCTTGCCAAACAAACAGGCAGCAGGTGGCAACAAAAATAGCTGCCAAACAGGCAGCAAGAGGCATAAAAAAATCCAGAAATAGAGCTAGGCTCGGCTCGGTAAGGCCTAAGTCGAAAGCTCTGGTCGAGCCTTAATATTTTGGCTAAGTAAAGCTTGGGCCAAAAAAAGCGCCACCTTAAAAAAGTTCGAGCTGAGCTCAAGCAAAATTTTTTGGCTCGCGAGCCAACTCGACTCAATTCGTTGACATCCCTAAGAATATCTAATAGAGATGGAAGTGAAACACTAGGCACGATCACATTTTCAAGACATTGAACATTATTTAAGATGAAGCGGAGTGGGAAGTTCTCAATTATAGTATGTTACTCTCTATCCAACGGATGTGTAATATCTATTTAAATCTTTTTTACTCTCTATTTATAGTATGTTATTGATTTCCTCAATTTTCTCTATTTATACTGTGTTATTGATTACATGAAAATTGACTCGACGAATATGTAATATCTACTTAAATCGTATGTACTTTCTATTTATAGTATGTTACTGATTTCCTCAAATTTCTTTATTTATAATGTGTTATATATGTAATTAAGAGTAATTAGTTATTTATTATACAATTAAATAAAAACTAAAGTATTACAAACGTTTCAAAAAAATGGTTACATTTTTAATTATTATATCTACGGATCACAATGTACATAAAAAAACACTTACATTTAAAAAGAATGCTTACACATTAATGTGTGTTTGGTTTATCACGTCACGTCCAATGCTAAAAATTCAATGTACTTCAATTGGAGCTGTTAATGGATTGGATTTTGATCTGAATCCGATGAAATTAATGGGAGATAAATTTATGATCTTAAATCGATAACCCAATCGAGATTCGAATTCGATAATCCGTTAACTAAATGAATCAATGGATTGAATTTTGATCTGAACTCGATGAAATTAATGGAAGATGAATTTGGGGTCTCAATATAATAAGTGAGCCTATCAAGATAGTTTAAATATTTTTTAAATGAATAAATAATTAAAATCTTGTTGAGACTATGATTTTCAATGAAAAAAATAAATGAAATCTTTATTTTTCTAATTTTTTCAATTTCGGATTGGATTATCGGATCGAATATCCGATAACATAGTTAATCGGATATGAATTTAGTATTCAAATATACGTTGGATTATTGGATTAGATCGAATAGGATAATTATTCCTAACGGATCAGATCGGATTTTCTGATCCGATCCATATATCCAATCCATTTACAGTCCTAACTTCAATGCGATGATTCCACAATCGTCTCGGGTTGATTTTTACGGAAGAGGATGGGTAACGTACCGTCGACGAATGTTCTCTTCTTTGCCTCGATTACGTACGGAGAAACAATGTGTTGTGACAACAATTAGGGTTGGACATGGTCCGGTTCAGTTCGGTTCTTACGAGAACCGAACCGAACCAAAATTTTCGGGTATTTAGTAAGTGGAACCGTCGGGTCCAAATTTAATTACGGAACCGTTCGGGTTCGGTTCCATTCAGTTTGGTTCGATCCGGTTCAATTCCATTCGGTTCCGTATTATAATTAAATTTTTTAATATATACAAAGTTACGTTAATTTAATTAATGATATATTTAATATTAGCTCTTACAAAATAACGTAGTTCAATCTTATGTGTTTCACGTCTCTCTTTGCTGAATTTTTCATAAATTTGATTATTAAAATTACAGAAAGAGAAAGATAGCGAGCTCAAAATAATTAAGAGAAATGTTATAGAGCTTTAATTCAATTTTATCCGGTAGAAACGACACTACAGTAGAATAACAGATTTGGATAAAATTGAGGTCAATTTGATTAAGTCGATTTTGAACTGAATATTAGAAATAGGAAAATCATATTTTGTGGTTTGAACTAAATTAACTAGTTAATAAATTTATTTAGAAAAAATAAAATAATTGTACTTATTTAAAATAAATTAATTTAAAAAATTACGAAGATTCGATTTTTATTCGGTTCTTCGGGTCTTGGCCTAGAACCGAACCATACCCGTCGGTTCTTGATTCAAATACCCGTTCGGGTATTTAACTTGAGAAGAACCATCGGGTTCGATTCTGTTAGGTTCGGGAGTTTTGTCCAGCCCTAACAACAATTTAGTCCTCTTGCTAACCATTTGCTCTGGTACGTCAACAACATGTTTCTTACAGGGTATCACTTCCATTGCCTTCTCTGGCATAATTGTCACGTCATCCAAACTCGCGACATTATCTGTCAAGTTGGGGGTCCTCTCCGATATAGTTATATATATTATTTATTTAATTACTTTTATTTAATTAATTATTTAATTACTTAATTAAATAAAAAATCAATATTTAATTTAATTTCTTATTTAGATATTTCGTTTATAAATTTTACAATATATACAATTATTACAAATATTTCGTCCCCTCCATCTGCACCTCTCCCATTTCCACCGACATCCATAACGATTTTAATGAAATATTTGTGTATATCCCCAGCCCTCCATTGTCACCCTTTCTGTCACTGTCTATGATCCCATCGTCTGCGATCCCATCGTCTGCCGTCTGCATCTCAGAGGAAGGCGGTAGAGGTCTTTCCTTTAGGACTTTTTTCCTTTCTATCTATAAGGTGTGCTTCTGCTAGAAGAATGTCTTCCAAACTTGGATGATCGGACAATTATCTGAGTGCTTGCCGAATTGGCCACGGCCCACTACGCTAATTGATTTTTTACTCTACATGTCAATGGGGATATGACTATGATCCTTCTCCTCGATCAACGGTGTCAGTTCAGTGAGCACTTCAAGTTGACATATTAACATTTCACTGAGTTAATGATCATGCATTAAGATTTCGAAATGACGTACAACGTAAAATTACAAATGAATAATACGTACCTCAGGATCGTCGATGAGAGCTGATAACTGTCAGTTCTGTCCCTATGGATAGTTGTTAAATGTGTCAATGTCATCAACAACTTCCAAATGAAAGACATCGATCAACGTCTTCTTGCGATGACACCTCAGTATGCTCTCTACAGTATAAACACCATCCTCAACTTCAACTTGTCAGACATATCGTCGCATTCCCTGAATGTGTCTCCTAACTGTGTCATTGTTATTTTACTTATTTAGGGGGCGTTTGTTTCTCATTTTTGTAAAAATGAGAATGAAAAATATAGTTATTATGTGCCCACACAAGAGATAGAAATTCAAATTTGGTGGCCCGATATGATGGATAACGGTCATATTTTTCATTTTAATGGGGAAAAAAATGGAAAACAAACGGGGGCTTAAATTGTTTATCTAATATTTAATTGTTAATTATTTATTCAATATTAAATATGTATTTAAATTATTTATTCTAACTGTTTAGTATTTATTTAATATTTATTTTGATTGTTAATTGAATGTTTAATTGTTTATTTTAAATGTTAATTATTTATTTCAATTGGTTATGTATATTTAATTACTTATTTTTATTATTTATATTTATGGTTCATTTAAATTATTTATTTAAATTGTTTAATTAATTATTTAAATTACTTATTTTTTATCTTTTATTTATTGTTCATTTAAATTATTTATTTAATATTTAAATGCTAATTATTTATTTAATATTTAATTACTTATTTAAACTAATTTTTATTATTTATATTTATTTGTTATTTATGTTAATTAATTATTTTTATTGCTTAATTAATATTTAATTTACTTCTTTATTGAATTTATTTCGATTAATTTATTATTTCAATTAGTTATTTATTATTTACTTAAATAAACAATATAAATAAATAATTAATATAATTCATGAAATATTTAAATAAACAAATAAAGTATAAAATAAATAATTACATATTAAACAAATAATATACACAAACAATTAAAGTAATTACTTGAAAATTTAAATAAACAAATATTGATTTATATAAATTATTTATTTAATATTTAATTTAATTTTTTATTTAAATATTTCATTAATTGTTTTAATTGGTTATGTATATTGTTTGTTTAATATTTAATTAATCTATTTAATTACTTATTTTTATTTTTTTTCCATATTTATTTACTTCATTTAATTATTTATATTAACTTCTTATTTATTTTAATTGTTTATTGAATATTCAATTGTTTACTATATTTATTTCATTGTTTAAATTATTTATATTTTAAATAAAATGAAATAAAAAACAATTAATTATTTTACTTATACAAACAATTTACATAATTCATGAAATATTTATAAACAATTAAATTCAATAAATAAATAAAAATGGTTGGTACCGACCAATCCAGACAGCCCAGCTATCTGGATCTTGACTGCTGGCCCCTGTCTGGATCTAGACGGCCTCGCTGTTTGGGAAAACTCCATTTTCGACAAGTTCCGTCCCATTTTTTCACTTTTCTTAACCAATTCAATTTCAACTTCAACTTCAACTTCGACTTTTCTTTCTATTTTACCTATAAAAATTTGTATTAAACTCATAATTTAAAATATACAAATCTTGAACATTCAAATTTTATGTATTAAACTCAAACATTCAAATTCTCACATGTGTTAGATCTTAATAGTGAGTAAATTACAAAGAAACAAATCTAATTGTTAAGAAATAGCGATCTTCAACAATCGTCGAAGTGAATTCGATCTGAGCGGTCCGTAGGTGACGTTGGTGATCAGATTTTTCTCGCTCTCTCTTTGTTTTCTCTTGCGTTCTTCTTACTTTTGACCCTTTGGCTATTGTTTACATTTTCATGTTTGTTTGTTTGTTTTTTTTTTTTTTTTTTTTTTTTTTTTTTTTCAAGGCCATTTTGACGCTGCTTTCTGCCACCATTTCCTTGTATTCTACCTCTCCTCCCGACTCCCGCTATCTCCCACTCTTGCAGCCGCACGTCCGACGGACACACGCCGCCACTGCCTGTAAGTATTTCTTTATAAATTACTTTTATGTGGAATGCTTTAGCCGGGATGAACGAGTTATCACCATTTCGAGTTGAGGGAAGTAGATTCTGGTGGAAATTTGAAAAAGATAGTTGGAAAATTATGTTTAGGGCTACAATCAAAGATTGTAGGGTTTTGGCCAGATTGGAACAATTGATAAGGCTTGAGATTGAACAAATTATTTAATTGAATCTACCATAAAATTAGGGCAAAAAAAGTAATAGCATTTAGCTGCTGGTCCCGAGGGTTTTTTGATCAATTTTTCTTCTGCTCTCTTTTGTCGAATTTCTTCCAACTGAAAACATATGTAATCACTCTAATACATGAAATTAAAAAACTGATGCAAAAAAAAGAGAAACACAAAGATCTTCTACAGATCAATATAGAAAAATTATGAGAGAAATCATCGTATGGTTCGTCGACCCAGTGATGCATGGTGAGAATCCATTATGTCCTCTACCAGATTTAATAGACAGAGCAAGAGAGATTTGTTGTCTGAATAGTTCAATGATTGGCCTCACGTCCTCTCGAAAATAAAGCGAGCAGGCAAGAGGGTTTGACATATATTTATAGGATGTTGTGGACCATCGAGCTGTTAAAGAGTTGGGAGCTGCCAAAGGTGGTGGTTCTGATGGTGGAGGAGGTAGCAGAAGAAGTGGATATGTTGCAGCAGATTTCTAGGGCTTGTGTCGAAGAAGAATGTAATACAAAAGCAATATGAAAAATAGGAAGAAAATGGCTTCATGTACAATGTGAAAAAGAAAAAAAGAACGTGTTTGGGAAGCAACCCAAATGGCCATATTGCCCTTTTTTATTATCTTCTGCTCACCATGTTATCCGATTTTATTTCGTTAATAAACTGTAGTGATTTTTTTAATAGATAAAGGTGTTTCTTGCTAAATTACTTCTTGTTGTTCCTAGGAAAATAGGATTTAGGCAAATATATTGCATATATAGTGTTTGGTAAAATGCCTGTGTGGACTGATACGCTGTATAAGATGAGACGGGATTCACTGAGATGGGCTATGTTTGAAATCTTTGCTTGCAATTAGACGGTTAGATTTGAGAATGGATGATAAGCAGTAAGCAATGCGCTGGTAGTGTTTTATTCCTTCCTGACTTCCTTTAATGGTGGACTAGGGAAAATGGTGGGATTTCCGTGAACAAATCTAATCAGTTGCCTTTTAAATATCTCATTCAGGTCTCCTATTTTTCACCTTTTATTTTCATTATTAGAACTAAATTTTTATCTTAAGTTCTTCGACAAAGGATTGCTACTAAGTTTTTCACAGGAAAAGAAATCATTATCAATGGGCATTTTATATCTATTGTTGTCAACTTTCCGTACAACCCATTTCTCTCTTGATTGGCCTGGGGACTAGGTCATCTCATCTGTGAATATGTTCTTAATGGTCTCAGGCATGCTATCAAATTGTGTTGATAAATGTGGCTTTCTCATGTTGCATCTAATTATGTGTTGATCATAGTTGATGAAGAGAAGCTAAGATTTAATATAGGTTTAGCAGTGTTACTAATCGATGTAATTATTTTATCCGTTTCCATTGCTACGTCTTAGAGTTTGAAATCAATAAATTGGAAGCATATGTTTGCATCTCAAGATCCTATTAATAACTGTGAAAGGATGTACTCTTATTCTCTTTGGCTTCCTTGTTTAAAATGTGAGAAAGAATTCTAACCTCCGCAAGACCTCTTTCTGATTGTGAACTTTTGATATCAGTTTTGAATTGATGTATTTAGTCTGTTGATTGAATCATTTAATGAATATTTTTGTTATATATTTCTGTGCTTCTTAATTATGTTTAGTCGAACATACTTTAATAAATCAATGCATTGTGTCAATCGCCTTTTTATAATTAAATAAAAAATTGACCTATCAAAAAGTGAGCTTTTGCTATTTAAGTTAGGAAAAAACTGGTTGTACAGAATTTTTTCATAGAATTCTACCGGAATAGAGACAAGTGTGTGGTTCCCGTGCTGTATAAAAAATGCCAAAAATGTGTGTGGGCCCCAGAACTGTGAGTTGTCTTTATATATTCTGCCAAAATTCTTTCTGTACGTGTAGAAGCATTCCTTTAAGTTAAGCTTTTAGGCTTTAAAAGTCTTTCCAAACACATGCTGCGATATTTTGATTCGTGGTCAATGGAGTCTATATATATATTTTTTTTGATAACTATGAGTGTCCGGGCCAGCTTACGGGCACCTCGATTAATTCCACAGGGCTCTGAAGTTTATAGCTGGGTACTCACCTCAATGACCTTGAGGGGACTCAAACTGGTGACCATTAGGGAGCAAACCTAAAACCTGACCACTGAGCTACCCCTCATGATTGTCAATAGAGTCTATATAATCCATTAAAAAAATAATATGTGTTAAGTGAATTTCACCAAAACATAAGAAAAACTTGTTTATACAAAAATACTTTGTTCATTTAGACGAGAAAGGATAGAAATTAAATGATAAATTTTTAACTCGATTTCTCATTTGTTAGGTGTGGTGTCCTAAACTAGAACCTAACTAGGGGTGGCAAATGGGTCGAGCTGCTTGTGAGCTCAACTTGTTCAGCTCAACCCATGGGCAGTTCAGGCTCAATTTAAAATGAACCATGGGTCAAGCCATAATTTTTTTTCATGAGCCGAGTGGGATTGACTCGTGAAATTATGAGCCGGCTCTTAATTACCACTTGTGTAAAATTTCAACCTCCACCATTCATTGCCTTTGTTTTCCCTTTCACATAGCGTAGAGATTCCGACCCTCAGCCCTACATATCTATTCTCACTACCATTATCAGTAAGCACTCTCCAGTTGTGATTTGCTCTAAGTTAAATTGGCGATCAGTAAATTATTCATTTGCAATTCCAATTTAAAGTTGAGAAGTGAACTGAATCCCATTTCTTCTTGTCGTCTTTGTTGGTCAGAATCAGAACCAGTCGTTGATTAACGAAAATGGGTCTACTTAGCATCATCCGGAAGATCAAGCGCAAAGAAAAGGAGATGCGTATTCTTATGGTGTATGAACACATATTTGTCAATTTTTCGATTATATTCTTAAATATTAACTGCTATGTGTTGAATTTTTTTTTCTTTCACTGTTTAAGGGGTCTTGATAATTCCGGAAAGACAACAATAGTACTGAAAATCAACGGGGAAGACACCAGTGTAATCAGTCCCACACTTGGATTCAACATTAAAACTATTAATTACCAGAAGTATGCCTTTTCTTCTCTTTTTTTGGTGCAGTTTCTGTTTTTATTACGTGATTGTGGATTAATGCGGGTTTATGGTAGGTATATTTTGAATATATGGGATGTTGGAGGGCAGAAAACAATAAGATCATACTGGAGGAACTATTTTGAACAGACTGATGGGTTAGTCTGGGTGGTTGATAGTTCGGATCTGAGGAGGCTGGATGATTGTAAACATGAGTTAGATAATCTTCTCAAAGAGGAGGTACATTTTTGTCTTTTATTTTTATTTTTAATTTTTGGATCAAAATTGTCTGGTACTTGAATTATACGATCTTCTGAAAGAAGTGGCACATCTTTTTATCAATATATGATGTTGATTTTGTGATGTACTGGAGCCTATGTATTTGCATTTTGCAACATAATGGAGATGTGAATTTTGCATCAAACTACTGTGAATTTAAAGTCATATGTGAGTTGTGTCCCTCTTATTGCCGTCTGCTGAATGAAGGAAATTTTATGTTCTTATGAAGTTGGCGTTTGCAAATTGAGATTAGAGGTTATTGCTTCTCTAAGGGTCTTGTTTCTCTCCTTTCCCCCAAATTGCATCCAAGTGTAGTTGGATAATATTGTTTCTTTGATCTGTATTTGCTTCTCTTGGGCAACGATGTATTTGGTTTTACTTTACAACTACCGCTTCCGCATTTGACTGACATTACATTTATTACAATATTGAATATCAAACTTCAAACTAATTCCTTTGTTTGAGGCTGCAGTTTCTGCATTTTACTATTCTCGATGGCCGATTTGGTTTTCATTCTGAAATCAGAATCATTATTTCATCATATTAAAGATATGAATTTTTTGATCCACTTTGCTTAGGTTTCCTTCCCATCTTCTGGGGCAGGGTGGGAAGTTGTTTGCATAATATATTTGAGATGGTAGTATTATGGAGAATGTGGTACTTGAAGCGATTTTTGTGAGTAGAAAACCACACTCTAGAATGGTTACACGTCCATTACTCCCAATGAACCGTGCATCCTACAACCATATTAACAACTTGAATTAATAGGTTATATGGGTGCAATTGAATAAAGTGCCCAAGTTGAATATTTGATACTAAGGACAACCATTTCCATTCTACATAAGTTGGGAATACTTTGTCATGTCTCCATGTCCTTTTTAACTTTGCAGATTGGCCAAATCAAACACGTCAACCATCATCTGGGCTTAATATTCACGTCCATGTGCCTGTAAGATGTCACTTCTAGTTAGGATACTCATATTGAAACGTAGAAATCACCTTTCAGTTGGTCAAATGTATTGAAAGTGTCCTGCTTCTTTAGACAAAAAATTGTAATTCTTGTTTATTTGCTCTGCTCACTAATGAGCAGAAACTTATATATATTCTATTAGGAAGCTTTACCATTGAGACAAAGATGATTTGGGAATTTGTGGAACCTGAATGGAATATTTTTGTATAGCCACAAGGAGCTCTGTACACAATTATTTTTAGTAATCAATTAGTTATAACTTGTAACCATGCTGAAATACATTATTATAGTCCTTCAAATTGGATACCCATGTGGAGTGGAAATGTCTTCGACCTGAAAGTATTTGGTTCCTGGATCGATCTTTTAAAGGTCAAATGGTTCATACCATTGAAATAGGATCTAAATAATAGTAAAGATAAAGCTGAAAGGGTCTATTGTTTAATGCTTCCCTAAACCCTTTTTTAGACAATGAATGCAGACATACATGAGTATACACGTGGAATACGTTTTTCCCTTGTGCATTTCAGCGATCTTTATTTCTGATGATTAATTATTCTTCAAGTAAGTGTCATTATTTTCTGACAAAAAGGAGAAAACAGTCTGACAACTATTTTACGAAGTTGTCCTTTTTCAGTAATGTGAGTTTTAACATACCCGTCATTTTTTAACAGAGATTATCGGGAGCATCACTGTTGATTTTTGCTAATAAGCAGGATATACAAGGAGCTCTTTCACCAGAAGAAATAGCTAAAGTAAGGGTAGATGCTAAATAATATCCAGTAAATTTTTATTTGATAATGTGTTCCTGTTGCAAATATTTCTGCGTTTTTGCAATTTTTATATTGTTCCTGTAGCAAAATATAATCTTATTCTTATGTCTTTAATCAATATTCATATGATAGAGGAGTTTAGAGAGCCCAATTATATTTTATAATGATGATTGAAGCACAATTCTTGTATATCAGATACTCTTTTAATATATTTTCTATTATCATCCGTGCATGTGTGTTTGTGCAACATGCTAGCAAACACGTTGATGAAAGAAAGTTATAAATTTCTGCACTAATTCTGGGGTCAATTTTGTTCTTATTTTTCGTCATTTGTTCTTTAAGCAGTAAGGAATATTCCTATGTGGTAGTTTCTATTGTCTTTAAACAATACTCATATGATGGAGGAGTTAGTGAGCCCAATTATATTTTATAATGATGATTGAAGCACAATTCTTGTATATTGGATACTCTCTTAATATATTTTCTATTATCAACTGTGCTTGTGTGTTTGTGCAACATGCCAGCAAATACGTTGATGAAAGAAAGTTATAAATGTCCACTCTAGTTCTGGGTCCTATTTCTCATTTTTACGTCCATTGGTCTTTAAGCAGTAAGGAATTTTCTTGTGTGTTAGTTTCCATTGTTTGTAATAAACGGCTTTTGATACGAGGTTGTTTTTTTTTTTTTTCCCTTTTTTCTCGGTTGTTGGATATGTTTTTAATTTTCTATTTTTAATTTTCATCTTTGACTTGATAATTATTTATACTATGGCAGAACTTTGTTGAATCACTGGTTGCAATATTCTTCTATTGTAGAGTAGAGAGCGGGAAAAAAAGGGTCGAGTCTTGCAACACATCCACCGCTTTTTTAAGAGCTGCCTTTTCAATATCTCATTTTTGCTGTCATTCTTTTCCTTCAAATTTTATTTGCATCTGTTTAAATGAATTACGGCCTATATATTCTACATCTAACCCATGTTAGCCTTTTTATGTATTTTCTTTGTACTTGAAAGTGCGTTTTCTTGTTTTTTAGGTGCTCCACTTGGATGCCATGGATAAAACCAGACACTGGAGAATTGTGGGATGTAGTGCATACACTGGGGAGGGACTGCTCGAAGGGTTTGATTGGTTGGTCCAAGACATTGCATCTAGAATCTATATGCTTGACTAGGCCATACTGGCATACCGGGTTTTTTACACAGTTAGCTCAAAGCAAATATGATGAAGTACGATGTATTTTTTGGAGTATTAGGCAGACGTCCCTAGTCGAGAACGTCAACCTCTCGTGATTATATGTTAAGCTATAAACTCTCGAAGTTGAGGGCTTTAAATGCTTAACGCTCACCATGTTTTAGAAGTTGTATTTCTTCTACTGCGATAGTCCTATGATTGTTCCATTAAAGTGGCCATCTGAATCTTGTTGAATATTTCTTCTTCTGATTGTAATATTCAAGAATGATTGTATGATCAAAGAGCACGTTTATAAACACAATCGACAATACTAGACGACCACATAAATATTTCTAACTTATTTTTCTTCCTTAATTTCGTGTACTATTACAAGACAGGATCCCAAATTATGTTATAGCATGATAGCTTCTATGATGATTATTCATTCAATCGTGCTTCACGTACATGCAGAGGCTTGTGCAGACACAATGGTGGGGTCCACGCAATTATTATTATTATTATTTTTTTAATACTTGAACCTGCTTTATAGTGAGGGGTGTGTAAGACCCCTATATGAATAGTGTCTTGTTCTCAGGGCATTATTCTTATTAATTTGAGCCACACTCCAATTCCATGAAGTATTCTTATCTTTGTAAGTAATGCTGCCTATCGTCGGTGGTGTTAGCACCAATCTAGATAGCATTGAAATTTACCTTCACAGTTAGTGATCAATAAGAATAATGTTATTCATTTAATAGTTGGGTCACTAGGAGAAAATGAATTTCCTGGTTCATTGTTTAACGTATATTAATCTAATGATCAATGAATATCATCTTGACTGGTAATGATAATATTAATGATGAGTAATTGTACTCGATCACTAATTGTAAGTTGTAGGCTTTACTACAATCTAGATTGATATTAAATATTACTAGTAATAGATAACATTACTCCATCTCAATAGAGAAAATTAGCTTCCTTTTGGATTAAAAGTCTACATGATAAGTCAATTTATTTCATTAACAAAGATTATTTAGTTGTATATTAGAAAAATGCATATGAAGTAGAGTGTAGTCCCCTTAGTGAAAATTAGGACTTCTAATTGTGCATATTTTACTGGCTTAAAACAACAGTAAATAAAAAGCTCTAAATTTCAAAATATTTTTAAGGTTTGAAAGTTACCAATCTCTGCAGGTCAAATAATGTAAGTCACATCAATTATTGCAACACTTGCCTCATGCTAGCCAATATGTTCTTTACATATTTTTTGCATGAATAAAGCCCCCCTGTCATTTGTCAACTACTTCGATTTTAAGTCATCACTTGCTTATCTAACAGGTGAAATTTCAGGTGAGCATAAAAATACTAATCTACATATTAAGTCCTTGAGCTTCATTCTGGGGAGATAATGTGTTTTTGAATAGTAATTTTTGAAAAATGTGGGGTTAAAAAATAAGAAATTTTTTTCATTTACGTTTAAAATTACTTTGTTGAAGAATGTATGGTTAAAAAATGAGTTTTGAAAAAATGAATTTTTTAAAAATAGGGCTCAAACAAGGACTAAGGCTTGATGTTCTATGTTAAAACGAAAATGCTATGTTGTACCTTTATACTTAGCCCTTGTTTGGACTCCATTAAAAATACATTTTGGGGGAAAATGTATTTTTAAATATTAATATTTTGAAGAATGTATAATTAAAAAATGAGGAAAAGTTTTATGTTTACGTGTAATATTATTTTATTGAAGAATGTATAGTAAAAAAATAGATAAAAATGTATTCTTTTGATAATGGATCCCAAATGAGGGTTTAATTGATGTGAAATTTTACCTTTAACATTATCAGCCTGTTTGATATAGATTTTTTTGTAATAGATTTTGTAAAAAATAAATTTTTTGAAAATGTATCATTAAAAAGTAAGAAAAATGAATTCACGTGTAAAATTATTTTATCAAGCCCATTATTTCAAAAAAGAAAATGAGTTTGAATAGCGTTTTTAGGAAAATGAATAGATAAAAAGTAGGAAAAAGTTTTGAGGTTTACGTACAAAATATTTTAATATGTGAATGTGTGGTTGAAAAGAATAATATAGTAAAAAAAATTTTAAAATATGGGTGGCAAACATGGACTCAAAGAATGTATTCATAAATAAATATTCAAGAGCATCACTATAAATGGTCCCATGGTCTAGTGGTTAGGACATTGGACTCTGAATCCAGTAACCCGAGTTCAAATCTCGGTGGGACCTTTCATTTTTCTCTTTTTCCCTTCTCCAGAACAGCACATCATCTGTCTTTCAATTTTTACATAAAATAAATTATTTTATGGTAAATTTGTTTCACAATCCTCTGTTAGGGATAATAGTTGGGCGAACATTGCAGAGAGAAGAAAATCTTCCAAACAACTTTCGGGTAAAATCGTCATCTTTACTCTTTCAGGTTTAACCATTTGAAAATTGCAAAAGAAAAATGCTATACTTTTATTCAGGTACTTTGTTTTGACAATTTTTATTTTTATTTTTTCTGTTCGCCCTGTTCTCTGATTTTATTTCGTTAAACTATAGTGATTTTCTTAATAGATACAGGTGCTTCTTGCTAAATTACTTCCTGTTGTTTTATGAATATGGGTTTAGGGCATACAAATTGCATATATAGTGTTTGGTAGAATGCCTGTGTGAACTGATACGCTGTATAAGAAGAGATGGGATTCACTGAGATGGGCTATGTTTGAAATCTTTGCTTGCAGTTAGACGGTTGGGTTTGAGAATGGATGATTAGTAGTAAGCAATGCGCTGGTAGTGTTTTATTCCTTCCTGACTTCCTCTACAGGGGAACTAGAGAAAATGATGGAATTTCCGTGAACAAATCTAATCAATTGCCTTCTAAATATCTCATTCAAGTCTTCTATTTTTCACCTTTTATTTTCATTTCTAGAACTAAATTTTTATCTTAAGTTCTTCAACAAAGGATTGCTACCAAGTTTTTCACAAGAAAAGAAATCAATATCAACGGGTCACTTTATATCTATTGGTGTCAACTTTCCATATGGCCCATTTCTCTCCTGCAAATTGGCCAGGGGGCTAAGCCATCTCAGCTGTGAATACATCTTAATGGTCTCAGGCATGCAATCAAATTGTGTCGATAAACATGTGTTGCATTTAATTATATGTTGATCATGGATTAGCAGTTTTAGTAAGTGATGTAATTACTTTATCCTTTTCCATTGCTGTGTCTTAGAGCTTGAAGTCAATAAATTGGAAGCATATGTTTGCATCTCAGGATCCTATTCATTGCTCTGACAGGATGTACTCTCATTCTCTTTGGCTTCCTTGTCTAAAATGCGAGAAAGTATCCACCCCATCCGCCCCCCACCCCCTCCTCCTCTTGGAGTGGTGGTCCAGTGGTAGGCAAAAATAAAGAAGCTCATCTTCAATTTCTTTATAAGGATGCATTTTGAGGAATTTCATTCTTGAGGCAGCTTAACCTTTTGTCTATCCATGTGTACTACATCTTGCATGTCTTTGTTTGTTTGTGGACATATGAAATGAGATATAGAGTTATATGAATCCAACTAAGTGCAATTTCCCAACACTTTTTGGAGTCGTTAGACTTAAGACCAAAAAAGATTTGTAATTCACACCTGAAACTCTATATTAAACTCCATGTGGATGGTAATATAATTTTAATCCTTTTATCTTATTTTACACTTTTCCATTGATGCGTGCTTGCATGTGCTGTGAATTTATCATAGGTTTCATCTTATGATATTGGGTGCTCCAATACCACTTTCTGATTTTGAACTTTCGATATTGTCAGCTTGTATTTTTTTCATTTCTTATTTCCTTTGATTGTTCGTTTATGCACATTCTTGACTTAATCTAGTTGTTGCTAATTTCAGGCAATTGGTATTTGTCTTATAATGGAATCCAAATTCTTTCGTTTTCTTAAGATTGTTGGAGTTGGTTTCAAAGCCAGAGCTGAAGCAGAAGGTCGTCTCTTCTACCTTAAACTTGGTTATAGCCACGAGGTCGAACTTACTGTACCTCCAGCAGTTCGCGTGTTCTGCTTCAAAAACAACGTAGTTTGCTGCACTGGGATTGACAAGGAAAGGGTGCATCAATTTGCTGCTGCTGTCCGTAATTGCAAGCCTCCTGAAGTTTACAAAGGCAAAGGCATAATGTACATTGATGAAGTTATAAAGAAAAAAGAGGGAAAGAGATCAAAATAACTATGGATGATGTTTGACCTTAATAGTTACAAATAGCATGTCCCAGCTCATTTCTTTCTTTCCTTTTTTCACCCCAGATTATGGTCACTTATCTTTGTCTTTCATAACATGTCTTTCACAGCTCATAATGGCATCTTTTGATTTGAACTCGTATAACTATCGACTACTTCCTACAATTAATTGTGTTAGCTTTCTAATATAACTGCCTTATAAAGTGGTGAGACAATGGAGTTTGAGTCTGGGTATGGTAGTGTAATAGAGATTGGATTTCCTTCATCACGTTTACATCATCAAGAAAAATGGAAGTCTTCTCTAATTTTCAGAACAAGGTAACACTTTAAGTTATTCTTGCTTATCTAAACTAATCCAGAAAAAGCTTTCGCTGCTAGTCTAATTTACAGAACAAGTCAGAGTATGAGAACAAGCTGGCTTGAAGCTTTAGACGTTTATGACATGTTTGATATGTTGAGCTAGATGATAGTGAAGGAATAAGGAAGTGAGGACGAATTACCTGTCCTTAAGAAAAAAAATAAAATAAAATAAGTAAAAATTTCACCTTTCCCTGCCAAGCTCAATCCAGTCACCCCAACCCTCACCCACGATGAAACACTACAATCACAAATGCAATCATACTAACAATCACAAATGCAATCATACTAACAATAACGACACCACCACTACCTCAGGAACAAGTCATTAAAAAAAGGGTAAGCAGAACTCATTCATATAAGCCTTACAATAAAATTTTCAAAAGCAAAAACATGATCCAAGAAAATCAAGCAAAACCCATATATAATATTCCAAAAACGCATAATAAAAATAAAAGTTCTTTACAAAAACAATTTGTTCATCTTCTTGGGCTTTGTAGCAAGAGCAACACCCCCACCATTAGTTTCTTGTTGTTCCACCCGGCACCTTAGCTTCAGTAACCAAAGCCACCACCACAAGTTAAAAGCATAGAAAATAAAGAAACCTACTTTTTTTTTTTTTTTATATCCAGGTATCCAAACTTATACTAGACTAAATCCTGAACCTCCAAAACCCTTGCCCCTAGAACCTTGGAGGGGGTAAATCACGGGTTATGTTTCAACTGGATCACAGGTTCCCCCTCACTGCCTGTACACTTCTGCGCACAAGAGATTCTCCTCCAAAGTGATTACTCTATACCAAATAAATCTGGCCGCAAGTTCCCACCAGGATTCGAACCTCCACCCTGCCCCTGGAAGTAAGACAATGTTGATTGATTTATCAGTTGAGCTGTGCCCCGGAGGGCAAGAAACCTACTTTCTTCCAACACAAATGGGATGATGTAAGAAAATCACTTATTTACATTGGATCAAAACGAAAATAATTAAATAAGTAATTATTGTGCACACAGATCATCAACCCCAACACCAATAATGTGCACATCCAGTTGTTTTCTAATTGAGGCTATTTTATTATTATGTCACACATATTCGAAGAGTTGAAAGTTGAAACTACCATCAAGATAAAGATTTTGTAATCTTTCAAGATTTGAACAACTATATTATATTTTACAAATGTCCTCAAAGGACTAAATTGAAAATAATATTTTCAGAGTGCGACAATATTATATTTTTTCTCTCGCTTTAGTAGTCCTAGGTTTTTCTCTTCTTTTTTTTTTTTTAAATTTTTTTTATTAATATAATATCAATAAAACATTATATTCATCCTTTACACGTTTCTAAATGCTATTGGGCATGGACAAATAATTAGTTATCTAGTGAAATTTAGAATCTTTCAGAAATTCCATTTTATATTTTATAATAAAAAAAGTAATTGTAGAGATTTACAGCTTGCAAATTATATAAATAATAATTTTGATATGACATCATGCGCTTTGGATTCCAACATTAATTCTTGCAAATTTATAGTTGTAGCTTTCTCTCACAAAAAAAAAAAAGAAAGGGAACTTAGTACGTTAAAAATAATAATAATAATTATGCACATAGGTAAATTAGGAGAGTAAGCGAGGTTATGTAACGATTTCAAGTAGGTTTCTGAATTTCATTATATGTGACAATTGTGTTATTATATATAAATATATATTACAAGTTACGCACTAAATATTCTATACCTACTCAATTGCGTCAATCCACATTTCAGTATCATTCTCTTAAACACGTAAAACTTGTCAATATGAAATGGGAGTGTATCTTCCCTTTGCCTATTTTACATTTCTACTTTATTATAATCGTGATACGACATTTCTAGCCCATTTTTAAATACGAGTTATCTTCCTATTTCAAATTCTGCTCAACAAGCAAGGAGTGAAAAGACGAGTTCCTTTCTAGCAAATATACTAATCAAGGTGAGATGCTTTAATGCTTTATAAATGGGGTTAATTATGCCAATAGTCACTGAACTTTGTAAAAGGTTTTCAAGAGGTTATTGAACTTTAAAAATCACCTAAATGGTCACTGAACTTTACAAAAGGTTTCCTAGAAGTCACTGAACTTTAAAAATCACCTAAATGGTCACTGAACTTTACAAAAAGTTTTCCAAAAATCACTGAACTTTCTAACCCCTTAACCACCACTTATGGACCATCAAAATCCACCCTCCGGCCACCTTAGCCGCCGGACCGACATACCACTTTGAAGCCCTCGATTCCCTCTTCGCAACCCACCTAAGCTCTGGCCATAACAACAACTGATGCGGCCGAAAATTCAAGCCAAAATGGGCAGCCTGGAACATTAAAAAATGAAGATTCTGGCCATTTTTTGTGCTTCCGGCTGCCCATTTTGGCTTGAATTTTCGACCAAATCGGTTGGTGTTGTGGCCGGAGTTTGGGTAGGTTGTGAAGAGGGAAGTGAGGGCTTCAAGGTGGTATATCGGTCCGACGGCCAAGGTTGCCGAAAGGTAGAATTTTGGTGGCCCAAAAGTGGTAACTCTAACACTTCCGGCCAATTTTGTGCTTGGTCATCCCATTTTGGCTAGAATTTTCGGCCAAATCGATTAGTGTTATGGCCGAAGTTTGGGTGGGTTGCGAAGAGGGAAGCGAGGGCTTCAAGATGGTAGGTTGGTCCGACGGCCAAGGTGGCCGGAGAGTGAATTTTGGTGGTCCATAAGTGGTGGCTCTAAGGTGGTCTAGAGGTTGGAAAGTTCAGTGACTTCTGGGAATTTTTTTGCAAAGTTCAGTGACTATTTATGTGATTTTTAAAATTCAGTGACTTCTGGAAAACCTTTTGCAAGATTCAGTGACCATTTAAGTGATTTTTAAAGTTTAGTAATCCCTTAAAAACCTTTTGCAAAGTTCAGTGACTATTGTCATAATTAACCCTTATAAATGCATCAATGTACAAATCAGTACGCACAACGTCCTTGATACGTTCACCAAAATTAATTTTTTATATGGTAGATGAAATGCGCTATCAAGATTGAAGCCCAATTGCAATATTCAATATAGTGTAGATCTCGAACATTTTAAATGCTAAGGAAAATGTTGAAGCAATTAATTTAGGATTAAAATATATAGAGCAGTCATTTTCTTTGGTACACTTGAAATCTTCATCACTGACGTCTGGAAAGTTGAAGCTATCCTATTTGAAGAATTAATTATTATTTAATATATATTTTTTAAATCATTCAGAGATATTAATTACATGCCTTAATTTACAAGTTTATATTTTGCATATTGTATTTCACTAATTGATATTTAAAAAAAAAAATTACAATTTGAAGGAAAGATAGAAATGTTTACAGATTTGTATTATAAATAGTTAAACCGACCCAAATATCCCTAATTGAAAATAACAAATTACACTCTATATGTTAATAATTAATTTTATTTTCACATTTGACAAGTTTCACAACTTTTTCAATCACGTATTTTACCACTTTTTATCAAAATCCGCTAAAAATTTGATTCTAATTTACACCAAACATGAGCTTAAAATGGAAAAACAGAATTTTTTTTACCGTTTCTCTATTATCTCAATAAAATCACCTAATAAGTGAAATTATTGCAATTTTTTTTTTAATCTTTATACAAATAGATTTGGATCAACCCTTTTGATACAAATGAATTTGGATCAACCGTTTCGTGACAAATATTACAAGTCGAAAGAGAATCAACTAATTTAGTTCGAATTTCAGTAGGCTCATAATGGAGAAAAATAAAGCCACTTGTACAATATATTTGCACAACTTGATTGACAACAAGTATGTTGAAAAATCTTGACCATTGATTTTAAAAACAGTTTTTCAAATAAATGGGTGTAATGTTTGCCAATTCATACATTGTAAACCAAGTTGTAAAATATATCGTACAAGTACAAGTAGCATGATTGGAAGTTTCGTTCCAGTTTAAACTTTTAAGTTGGTCTAATTGAATCTACCGTTTATGGAAAAAAAAAATTATATTTATCACCTAAGTGTAATAAGAATCTTTCTGAAAATGTTTTCAGTCAACAAAAATTGTTACAAGATTATTATTCCACAATGAAACTCTGTTACACTCCACTTTATCTTCATGAAAGTTACAGGCCCCCTTTTCCCCTTTTTAAGAAAGAATGCGTTTTTGAATAGTAATTTTTTGAAGAATACGTTAATTGAAAATGTGTATGAGAAAAAATGAATTTTGTAAGAATGGTTACCGTATTTCGAAAACTAATAAAATATTCTAATGCGTAGAAAAAGTAACAATTATTTTGAAAATGCTATATATAATTAAAGATTGAATAGGAAGGTAATCAAGATTTCAAGTAAAAGCCTGCTACATGTACAGAAAATTTGTACAAATTTGTCGCAGAAATGAGGTGACAATTTTTTGGCTTTTGATTTGAATTTCATTCATTCAGATCAACGGCCAAATAATTGTCATCTCATATTCCGTCAACAAATATTTAACTCAATTTTTGTATGAGTAGAAAAATTCTTTCAAGCAACACTTTTTGAAAAAGGAAATTTATTCTTATTTATTTTACTATTTTTGTTCAACAACTGTTCTCCAACTGTCAGTGATCTATTAGCTAAACAAAAACAGCAAATTTCTAAATAATTTTAACGACTTTCACAAACCCTCCTTCCAATCAGACTGGTTTCTGAACCTCCTAGGTACACATTGCGTTCACTCTCTCGAGTACACGTTCTTGTACTCTCTCTAATCTCTCGACATCTGTCCATCAAAATCGAATTTTAGCAAGTCAATGCAACTCGTTTGATTCAGTCTGACAGTTGGCCTATTTCAGTAGCGAGTATAAAGTATTTATCATACTCTCGAGATTATTTTTCAGTGAAACCACTAAACCGCTCCATGTTTTGAAAACCGATTTCCGAATTTTTGGCTTTTGATTTGAATTTCATTCATTCAGATCAACGGCCAAATAATTGTCATCTCATATTCCGTCAACAAATATTTAACCCAATTTTTGTACGTGTAGAAAAATTCTTTCAAACAACACTTTTTGAAAAAGGAAATATATTCTTATTTATTTTACTATTTTTGTTCAACAACTGTTCTCCAACTGTCAGTGATCTATTAGCTAAACAAAAACAGCAAATTTCTAAATAATTTTAACTACTTTCACAAACCCTCCTTCCAATCAGACTGGTTTCTGAACCTCCTAGGTACACATTGCGTTCACTCTCTCGAGTACACGTTCTTGTACTCTCTCTAATCTCTCGACATCTGTCCGTCAAATCGAATTTTAGCAAGTCAATGCAACTCGTTTGATTTAGTCTGACAGTTGGCCTATTTCAGTAGCGAGTATAAAGTATTTATCATACTCTCGAGATTATTTTTCAGTGAAACCACTAAACCGCTCCATGTTTTGAAAACCGCTTTCTGACTAAAGCTAAGGATTGCTTCAATAACACTTCCAGCTACAAAAAAGACATCCCAAAAGTTTTCTCTCTCTTCTCTATATTTTCTCTCTCACACACTGGTCTTCAATCAAAGCTCAAATTAGTAAGCTCTTTTGCTTCTCTCTCTTTTTTTATCTTTTCTGTGAATTTCTAAAAGCGGGATTTGATTAAAACCCTCTACCTTTGTTTGCTGATGTATAGCAGATCAAGAAGGAAAGGGAAAATGGGAAGAGGGAAGATTGTGATCCGTAGGATCGACAATTCGACGAGTAGGCAAGTCACTTTCTCAAAGAGAAGAAGTGGGTTGTTGAAGAAGGCCAAGGAGCTTTCGATTCTTTGTGATGCACAAGTTGGATTGATTATTTTCTCTAGCAGTGGAAAGCTCTATGATTTTGCCAGCACCAGGTGATTAATTTCATAATAAATATACTGTTTAATCTACTTATATTTCTTAATTATGATTATATATGCAAATAAGTTACTACATTAGAATGTTTATCTTCATTTTTCCTCTTTGATTTTATGCAGATTAGGGTTTATTAGGGTTGAAAAATAAATAATCTAACGTTTCTGTACAAATAAATAAAGAGACAATCCATCCATGCAGTAATATTTGTGTGTGATTGAGTGTGCATGTTTCCTTATTCTGATTCAAGAAAATATGTAGTATGGAAATACATAAATGTTAGTATTTGCTTACCAGTATTATTATCTTATATATGGTAAATTATATACTTGGAAAAGTATTATCATTAAGCATATTGATCTGAATGAATTTTAATTAGTACCCATAGAAAATCATCATGTTAATTAGGAAATATAATTCCAAACAATAAATAAAAATATAATATTCAAATTCAAATTCTTTCAAGTGGTGAATTTTTTTGTCAATAATCCAGTTCTGCGTGTTAACGTGGAAGAGAACGTGGACTCACAAGTAAGTCAAGAACTCTTAAGTCACACCTACAAAAATGCCAAAAGAGAAGAAGCTTAATCTCTCGTGGTCTCATACAACGTATATTTCTTATTGAACTTGCTTTTTTCTTATTATTGTTTCTCATTTTATTCACTCAAGCAAATCTAAAAGTCCTATTTGTACAAGTTTAAATATGTTGTCGAGAACTTCTTGTCCTTCCAATACAGTTTTAACACTTCGGTACATCACCTCTTCTTAGCATTTATGAAGATGATAAAGACGTGCATGCTAAGAAGAGGTGATTTGATCAATCTATCAAAAATCTATTGAAAGGACAACTAATGGGACAATGAGTTTGAGATGATAAATTTGGGCTCCTATTTATATTTCTAATAGGATAATTCGATTTAATGCGTATGCATCACACGCATATAAATTTTTCATGCATTCTAGACATAATCATTAGATGGTGAATGTGTATTCTTAAGTTCATCAAAATAATAAATTCATGTAGGCATTATTGAGTTCCACAGTTCATGAATCTTGTCAAAAGTTTATGTTCACGAGTCTAGATGATTATTATTATTAATATTTGTAGATTATTTTTAATAACTCCATGTAGACTAGACTTCTAAACCAAAGGAGTGTATTATCCAAATGGCTACTGAATTTTAAAAATCACTCAATTCATCACCGAACTTTAAAAATTACTCAATTCATCACTGAACTTTACAAAAGATTTTCACACCCTTGGAAAACCTTTTGCAAAGTTCAGTGATGAATTAGGTAGGTTTTAAAGTTCAGTGATCTCGTGGAAACATTTTACAAAATTCAGTAATGAATTGAATGATTTTTAGAGTTCAGTGGCCATTTGGGTAATTCACTCAAAACCAAAGCCCACAACTAATTTTAACCATATATTTTATGAGATCCACAACTTTTCAACTAAACATTACATCATTTTTATAAAAAAATTGTCAAAAGTCTAATTTTAATATCCACCAAAAGAGGCTTAATCTTTCTTCTCTTTAAGGAGGATGAGCTCTATGTAAATTCATGTTCTTATTGTGGCAAGTGATGGGATTGTCTTCAATCTAGGCACTTGAGCAAAAAAATTCTTCAAACTCGAACTCTTGCTTTATATGTTCTATTTCAATTTTATCACAATGACAACACTGCACGTATCGACTTTTTTACCGAATCTTTTACCTACTACTCACAACAGGGGTGGGGAACACGTGCCGACATTTTTAAATTCACATGGGGCCCGCCATACATTGTGAGGGGAGAAACCATTGTACTCCCATTATGTACAAATGGAATTTTCCTGATGACAAATCTGCAATTCCTTTTGATTAATTTCAATTCCCTTTTTCTCAAGCTTATTTTCGAGAATCTACGAAGTTTCCTTTGATAACTCCAAATTCGTATTCTCCTTTTCATTGGACTTCTCTTTTTCCTCATGACTCTCTTCAATTTTTATCTCTTTCGCGTTATGCATGAATTTGACTGCTTTACTATGATCTACTCTCATTTTCTAATTTTTCGTGCATAAGATTTAGTTGCCTTGCCTTCCATTCCAAGTGATCAAATTTCATTTATTTCTCTCCTTGAAAATCCTTGTTTTGCTGACATAGCCTTTGTAATTTTTTCTGAAAAATCACTTTATTATTGCTCAATCAAGAATAAAGAAATGACTGTGTTCTTTCGGTTCTTTTACCATTTTGCCAGCTGTTCTTTTGATGAGACTGTATTTGATGCTTTTGTTATATCAAAAAATTCTCTACGATTTTCTATAAGTCTCGGAACCATATAACACATGTAAATCTTGATTTTATGGGTTCTTAATTTTTCTGCTGAAAGGAATTTGATGTCTTCTCTAAAAGTTCTATTCAATAAAAGATTGGAAGTACAATTATTTTTTTTAATAAAATGTGAGGATTTTTTTTCGCTCATTTATATAAAAGTGATTGAACCAAAAATAAAAAATAAAAAAATAAAAAAATTGTCCATGTATATTGGGGTATTCTTTTAAAAATCCTTTTTTCTAATAAATTTCATATATAACAAGGTTATACCCTTGTTTGAGCCCAAATTTGGGGGAAACAAAATGTATCTCAATAGTGATTTTTTGGAGAATGTGTGAATAAAAAGTAATTACATTTAAAATTATTTGTTAAAAATGTATGATTAAAAATGAGTTTTGAAAAAATGGGCACAAATAAGGGCTATAATCTAGTTTTGATTATTGTGAATTTAAAGGCCTATTAACAGGTTTTCCATGTAGAGTCAACATGAGTATGTGTAACAACTAACTAGGCTTAAATAAAATAAAAACACTTCGACTAATTTCTCACTTGAAATTGGCTTTTAAGGAAAGGACGTCCAAAGTGTTTATAAAGACACAAGATAAGCATTCCACGAGCGTAATGAGATAAAATTAGAGTCATTATATTACCCTTCTCTTCATAAACGACGTCCACAACCACCCATCTTTCTGAGCTACATCCCACGAAGGAATGGTTGTTCTAATTTAAATTGTAACCACCACTTTGGGTGGAATCCATTCTTTAAACTGGTTTGTAAAGAGATGGTGCCCAAAGTGCTTTATGCTTATAATGTCACAAGATAAGTCGATGTGAAATGCCATTAGAGTCATTACAGCCCCAATGTCTTATCGAGAGTGATAGGCCTTGTAGAGTGCATTCTCTCAAGTTTTCTTTTCTTTCGTTCTCGTCTGCAAAACTTTGTACAATTTTTTCCTCTTTCTATTTTTTTTTTCTGAATTATTTTCTAAGAATCTGTTCCTAATCTCCTCTTATCAGCATGAAATCTTTAATTGAAAGATACAACAAAGCAAAAGAGGAGCATTACCAACTGGTGAATCCTACTTCAGAGATCAAGGTACTTTCACTTAATTACTTATTTCATTTCTTCATTTTTTCTTTCCCTGCATGAGAATTCTAACATAAACAATTCTCAGTGGCATTAAATGGGGAATAATACTTGATTAGTACATGTAATTCTTCTTTTTAGTTAGTTTCTTTAATGATTCTTCTGTCTACAAAAACAGTAATATTGTTATTCATATATTGATTGAGAACTCATCTGTTTATATTGCTACGTGCTAATATTTGATAATCGAAACTTTGCTATCTACCTTTTGTTCCATATACCTACATTCTAAGTGAACAGTCTAGTAACTTGCTTATTTTTACACTTAGCTCATGTTTGAGCCACATTCTAGGGAAAAAATATATTATTCATGTCAAATCAATAGAAAAAGTGTGCTTAAAAAAGAAAAAAAAGTTTTAGATTTTCGTGTAATATTATTTTATTGAAAAATGTGTGTTTAAAATGATGTCAAATAACTGTTGAAGAATATTTTTTTTTAAAAATAATGTGGCTCAAACAAGCCCTTAATAATTCACTTTCAAAATAAGTAACATGCTCATTGCCGTGATCCCTGTTTACCTGCAAAAAGAACACTGAAAATTTCTCCCTTGAATTGTCGATGTTCAAGTTAGTCATGACTTTACATTAAAATGGTAGAAGGAATTCACTATTCAATAAGAATGTGGATAAAATTATCGTTCGCGTAGGCTGATGAAGTTAGCTATTATTATGAAATATGGTGAATGATCACAATACTATAAAAGATGAGGGAGCAAAAAAATAGCTTTAGGGCCCGTTTGATTCCTATTTTGATAAGAACGAGAATGAAAAATATAATCGTTACAGGACCCATACAAAAAATAGGAAATCAAATATGATAGCTTAATGTGATAGAAAATGATCATATTTTTTATTTTTGTAGTCAAAGAATGAAAATCAAAATGGCCTTAATTAAAATTTTACCGTTATTTACTATATTGCTCAATTATCAAGTTGGTCTTTAAACTTTCATTATAGTTGCGAAACTAGTTTAGTGACTGGAATCACTTCTAAAATAGAACGTGCAAGTGATTTGAAACATTATTTTAAAGGAAAAGAGGTGAACACAATTAATTTTCATTAAAAAAAATAAAGAAAATTAATAGGAAGAGATAAAAGGGAAAAAGTAAAGATAAAATAGAAGGCTATGTTGCGTAGATAAGCAACTTTGGAATAACCCTACACATTGTGTTTGGTGTCGATTGGAACTAGAAAAGAAATTGTAATAATTAAACCCCCCAAAAATCAGGTTTTAGTAATTGTGGATGAACAGTATAATATATCAAATCATCAATGGGTTTTGTAAAAGAAAGAAACCCGGGAATGAAGACAACTTGACCATGCAGCACCAGAGCTGCAGTTGGCTTGAGGGACGCAGGGAGGGAGCCCAGACCTTACCCCCGGCCCAATAAATTTTCAAGAGGAATTTTTTTTTTTTTTTTTTTGGGATTAAATTCTAATTTTTAGTGGAAATTTATTTATTTATTTATTTTTTCAATATATCAACCCAGTATAAACAGTATTTTTTGCATTTTTTGCTCCCCCTGGCTTCGCCCTTGGAGGGATGATGCCAATTTGAGCTAGGACTACTATAGGTAGACGTGTAGTTACCCTATTTCATAATAATTCAATTCATCTAATTTATCTAACAATAAACCTAACCTGAATTATATGGATACAAAGTTACTGCTATACTAAGAATTTGAAGAGCGATTTTTCTTTTCTATTTGTTTTTTTAAGGATCATCTGAATTCTTTTTAAAATTTAGGGCTTGTTCAGTATTAATTATGAGAATTGATTTTTTGATTATTAGATAAAATAGTAAATGTAAATCCCATCTGTGAGTGAAAAAGTCCAAAATGAAGTTTGAAATAGTGAAATAACAAACAAAAAATTGATTCTTTGAGATGCAAAATTGCCACCGAACAGAGGCTAAACGCTAATTTGTAATTTGAACCAAAAAACCCCATTACCTGAAATTAATATGAACTGTTCTTTGCAAAAGACCTTAAAAGAAATTGTTTACATGCTAGCAGCTCCGTGAATCAACAAGCTCTGCCTTGTACATTAGAGAATTGGTCGGGGATAAAATGGAGGTCGATGGCAACATGCTTCGTGCAAGAGTGGAAAGCAGGGTTAGCACTTAAATGGGTAGCTCCTATATTGTTGCATTAAACAACGCGGATGGAGGGAACTATGACTTGAAAGCGTTAGTTGCTTATCGATTGACTTCGACAGCGATAGAGGAAAAAGTACAATTTTCTGTTCTCTTGGAGGACCAAACAACGCGATTTTGCTACTTAAAACTCTAATCGATAGAGTTGGCACCTCAAGAAACATTGTAGGCCAACATTGAAGTGCGATAACCTTGGTTTCAGCCTAGTCAGTGTCTGTAAATGCAAGGAGCATAAATGGCGACCTTTGCCGAATGAGAAGGCCACAATAGAGCCTTCCTTTCAAGTAGTACAAGACCCGATTTACTATCAATGATGAATGGTTGCAATACAATGAATGGATTTTGATAGTTTATTATAATTAGGAATATTAGAAAGCCTAGTACTTTAAACTGTTTAGGATCGATTGATGTTCTAGCATCAATAATTTTATGAGATTCATCAAGAAATAAAGGAGGAAGGACTTCTTTAGCGTGTTACCATATTTGTTTTGATGAGTAGGCACATTTTGTTAAACATACTCATTGGGGTTGGAACAAGTTCAACTTCAAGAAAATAGGCGAGAGAAATTAAGGAAGAACACCCTTCTTCTTATTCTATGAAGACATCTTTAGAAAGGAGGCCATGCTAGTAAGCATGAACATCAAGTTAGCGCAAGGGTCAATGATAGATAACGGTGTTCAGAATAACACAAATCACAATGGTTTTACAAGCTTAGCCTAAGCCTCACAATAATTAAATTGTTATGCTCGTTTATCTTGCATTTTTTGGAAATTTTATTCCTTATACTTTTGGGCTACTTTCTATTTTTTAATGTTTTGTTTACGTTTGTTTGGTAAGTATCATGACATAAGCCAAGAGGCTGATCATTTTGAGGCTTATGCCATAAAGCTCTTCAAGGTTTACCTACTCTCAGAGGGGAAAAATGCATTGGTACTTGATTAAACCTGTTTAAACATTAGATAAGAGATGAAATCTTGGAGTGATTAGATTAGTTAATAAAAGTTCAGATGAAAAACTACGATGAGAAACAAAGATTTTTCAAATAGACGGATCGTAGCTATATGAGTTGTGGTCTATCTATTAAGTAATGATAACACAAGTTCTAAACAAATCAAAGTTCTGCTTTGCATAGGGACACAATTAAAAGTTGGCCACCCATAGATGTTGCCACTACTTTAGCTTTGGACCAAGGACAGAAGCGGAGCTAGAACCACACTAAAATTTTATTGATGCTTGTCTGATACGTGAAAAAAATAAAATAAAATAAAATTCCACATAAAATAATATTTTCAGATAAAAAACTCAAACAGAAAAACTCAAACAGAAAAACGCTATAACAGATCCATAGACGATGAAATTTGATCTCGAAAGTTTGACGATGTTGGTCTAAGGCCAATCCTCACCCAACAAAAATGCCCAAAAGAAAAACATTTCCAGATTATACTTGCTCTCAAAAATCAAACATCCAATCTAAAAGTTCTTTGCATTTTCGTAGATCATTCTAAATTCTTATCTTTTCTAATTGATTTATAATTTTGTCTTCTAACTGCTTTGCATCATTCCCTGTTACTTTGGAACACAACTCAACCTTGAGGTGACGTCAGGATACAAACTTTTTACTTTGTATTAAAGGCTTCCAACTTTTTCTTTACCTTTTCAATTACCTCCACATGTTGTTCAACTAGTTGTTCGACTGCTACAATCTCTCATAATTGTTCCTCCAAACTCTTATATCGGAGGAAAACTCACTATCTGAATTTGCAATAGCCAGGACGCCTTGTTAGTGCAACTGTAATCTTTTTATCCTTCCACTGAAACATGTAGGTATCCTCTCTACCCCTAAATATGGCATCCACATCAAATTGTTACATTCTGCCTAATAGAATATGACATGCATCCATCTCAACATCACAAATAACTTCTGATTTGTTAAAGGTCCCATGAACAAAGGTATTTTATAAATTCTAGACACCTGAATAGATGTCCCCTTTTAATCCAACCAACCTGATAAGGAGCTAGATGTAGTTCGGTTGGCAGCTTTGGATAATCCACCAATTTCTTGATGATTAGATTCTTACAATTGCAATTGTCTATGATCGGACTACAAAGCATCACTAGCTTGGCACTTGGCCTAAAAGATATTTCCATAAGTGTGTACTATTTATTCCCCTCCTCTTCGACATATTCTTCGTGCTTGCACGAGCATAAGATTTTTTGCACAATACACACAAGTGTGTACTCTTTATTCCCCTCCTCTTCGACATATTCTTGATCCCCATCCTCATCATTAACTGTATCTACATGTTCCGGTCTTCGTTCAGGACACTCTCACATATGGATTATCTGCAACCCTACCACCCGAATTTTCATCGATTATAGCCCATTTTGGTTCTACTACATTGCTGATCACAGGTGGTTTAGTCGTGGTCTGAGATAAACATGACCTTTCCGGTGCCCTTCAAACTGTATCATCTGAATATCTCAAAAATGGAGGGCAATAACTGTTGCGCAAGTACTGATTCGGCTTGAAACACCATCTCCTTGACGTTTATCAAGAATAAATGGGCTAAACTCCCATCTTCTCCAGAACATCATACTTTAATCCCATTATATACCATGCGATCTGATGATCATTGATCTATAGCCACTGAATAATTTCCTTGCCTACAGTCCAAACTATCAGTACAAAGCCAGTACATAGTTTCTAGGAAGAAATCGATAAAACAATTCTTTCATCATGATCTAGTCCCTTATGTGCGGTTGTCCCAGCCTATAACATTCATCACGAATGCCACAGGACACTTTCTCCTCCCTTAAGTTTTACGCAATAATTGCAACCTTACATTTTCGTTGACCTCTATGATCTTGAAAAACCTTTTTGCCTTATTCAACCATTCAAGAAAGGCCTCTACACCAAGTCACCTAGACTCCCACTAGAAACAGGAATATCTACCTTGACTCTGTAACTATCATAGTCATCATGATAACCATGATAAAGAACTGGGGCCGGTTTTACAATGTCAGCAATCTAAAAAGGGTCGATGAATGGTTGTTGCCTAGCATTACCACCTCTAAGATTCAAGACAATCAAAATGTCCTTGAGTTGATTGCCTATTTGTTCCAAGTTAGTCTCAATCGCTCAAACATTGCCTCATAAGTCTTACTCTGATCGTCTGCCATAGCTCTTATACCACCGACGATGGACAAGTTTCTCTTGGCTATATGGTTCATCCGCTTTTGGGGGTGGGCAGGGATTGAGCTTCAGTTTTCTTTTAATGGAACTAATAAAATAAGTAAAAACTTAAAACTTTGAAAAGAAGTACACTATGTTGGCAAAAAACGAATACATTTGTCAACATTTCATTCATTAGGATTTCAAATTTTCGTCTGCACGCTAGTCTAAGGAATCAATAACTCAATCTAGTCTTAACTATGCAAGTAATTTTAGAAGGCTTAGAAAACCGTGTGGCGAGGATTAATACCCCGTTATTCTTCTTGATGTTTTGGGACCCTATAATTCTATGTAGATAAAATCCTGGGTAGTTAGCTGCTTCTTCCGTTTCTTTCTTCTTCCTCTGTATACTGCTTGCCTGCAGTTTCTTTCTTTGAAGAAATTTTGGTTTACCAAAAACTGGATATAAACCAGTTTGATGAATATAAAGATGATTATAACTACAAAAAAAAAGTTCCAGATAAGCTATGTTATAAGATCCTATCATTATTGGTCTTGTTTTGGACCCCAAAATATCAGTAACTCTTGACTTCGATTTAACCATGTAATTCTGCATTTTATACACGAGGAAACTAATCATTTTGCCAAACGTCTTCCTAGTTCTGGAAAAAGGAAGCAGAAAGCCTGAGAAGACAGCTGCAGTACTTGCAAGAAAGTTACAGGTATGTTTGTTTCTAAAGTAACAAATAGCACCCAGTATCATAGTAGAAGATTAAATAGATGAAGGCAAAGACTGAAGAGATAACAGTAGAAATATAAACGATAATGTCTATCTCAGTGACGAACAGGACCTAGATGGAGAGAAATAAAGGAAGAGGTAGTACCAGGCCCAAAGTAGTGTAGGATAAAGTGTCATCGCAATTTCATATGTTTCACATATCATACATGCCACAAGTTCGATTGCATTTATGCAATGACCCCAAGCATCAGTATATGGCCAAACACCTTGACAAACAGCAGATATTTTCGCTCTAATACCATGTTAGCAACTCTAAAGTGAATAAAATTGACAAAGAAATAGTGAAAGGAATAAAAAGGCATCTCTCACTAGGAAGGTTTAGGATCTGACACACTCTCTCCGCCTCCAAAATACTCCGTATTTTTACTTTGTCTAATTAGCTAGGTGTCCATGGCTATAAGGTGATTAAATTAAATAGATAAACACATGTTGGATAAATTAAGAGAATAGTTATGGAGATACTTCCAAGTAATTCTTCAGAAATCAGAAAATTTCATATAGATAGTTGAGGAACGCTCATACAGGCCAAGAACATACCATATAACTCTGTCATGATATATGCAGGAAACTTTTGGGAGAAGAACTTTCTGGATTGGGAATTATAGATCTACAAAATCTGGAAAATCAACTTGAAATGAGTTTGAAAAGCATCCGAATGAAAAAGGTCAAGAGGGTTCTGCCTAAAATAATAGTTAATTAGTAGTTCTGTGGCTTCTGACATATTAAGTATATGAAAATTCACAATAATTGCCTTCCCTTGCAGGAGCAAATTTTAAAAGATGAAATCGAAGAGTTAAACCACAAGGTCCTATTGGAAACACAGTTAGATATTCCAATTTTTGTATTCCATTCATGTTTAAATTCAGGAATGTCTTAATCAAACTTGTAGCAGGGAAATCTCATGCATCAAGAAAACATAGAGCTGTATAAGAAGGTAAGCCTTGTCTCTCAAGAAAATGCAGGCTTGCAGGTAAAGGTATTGAAAGACTGACGATTTTTACAAATAAAAAAAGCACTATTCTGGCATATTTGGCTACATAGGCAAAATAATTTCCAGGCTGAACTTAATAATAAGTTTTGACCAGGTTTATGGCTCAGGAGGTACAAACACAGCAAACAGGGTTCCACACATAACACGTGGAATCAGTCATGGTTATGATTTACCCATACCTGTCAATTTGCAGCTAAGCCAGCCACAAATAGAGAAGAATGATCCACCAGCAAATGGAATCAAACTGGGGTAATTCTCTCTTCAAGATATCCACGTCTGATGGGTAGCCATTGCTCTCTAAGCCCACTTTTCTACTTTCTGTCCACATTAACCCTGGTAACATTATATTTCGTCGCTGTAACAGGTTACGACTACATTAGTTAGCCAGATGACAGCTCCATACATATCGATTCTGCTGAAAAATTCAAAAGAATAGGCTTCAATCAATAACATTTCACAGTTGTGCAACAAGATGAATGTCGAAAAAGCATCAAAACCACCCAATTTTGGTTCGACAGATGGAACACCTTTAGAATCTTCAGATATGTACAGCCATGTAAACTAGTACTAATGCTGTGCAAATGGTTTTCTCTAGCTGAAATTTCTTTGGTTGTTAATGCTTGTGATTCTGGTACTTTTAACCGTTTGATTTAATAAATATGTCGAACCATTTACTCTGGACATGTCATGATCTGTAGAAAGACTGTAAAACGAAATGGTTTGTTAAAGTTTCTCACGATATAGAATGAACATGTCTTACCTCAGAAAACAATAACTCGCAATTTGCAAGTAATCTATGTGTACTTAATAAACACAACTTCAGCTTCGCAAGATATAGCAATTTGCAGCAAGAGGTTTCTATGGAAAAGTCATGTCATGTCACGAGAGGAACATTGGTATATATCGTACATGGACCTTAAGGGATGAAAAGTGTCTTGTATGCAATATGATTCCATTTCTGTAATAATTAGGATACAGAAGAACCAAAAGTTCCAAATAATTAGGATAAATAACAAGTTTGGTTGAAATTAGAACTACTTTTATGTTGCTTGTTTTCTTCAAATATGATTCAAAGTTGGCCCCCGCTTGACAACCATTAAAATGAGTTTTTTTTTTTCAAAGGAAAATGACGTTTGGAATAGTGATTTTTTTTAAGAATGTGTAGCTTAAAAGTAGGAGAAAGTTTTGGGTTCATGTAAAAAATATTTTATTGTGTGAATGTGTGGTTGAAAATGAGTTTGGAGGCACAAAAAAATAAAAAAGAGTTTTGTTTTAAGGGTTGTCAAATAGGGGCTTACTTTGCTGACAAAACTTATTTTTCTAGAAAGTAAATTGTCTTAACATGCTTTCTAACCTTTAAGCACAACCAAACTTGTTTCAAGAAGATGAATGGCAATTTGGGATAACTAAGAAGACTAAATGCAATGCATTGTTCTATAAATATTATGCAATAATGGATGCACAGTCAATTTAGGAGCAAAAGCTTGTCATTACAGAAGTTGGTGTGAGTGTTATTTTGTCCCTTGCTTAAACATTTAGTAATATAAATTAAACAACAAACCAAGATTAAGCATTACAAGTTCAATAAGGCCCCGTTTGATTCCCATTTTTCTCAAAATGCATTTTTCTCTCGCTTTTTTTCAACCACACATTCCTCATAAAAATAATATTACATGTAAGTAAAAAATCTTTCCTTATTTTTCATCCACACATTCTCCATCATTCTACGATTCTAAAATTCATTTTTCCTTAAAAATGGGTGCCAAACACCCTCTAACTATGCCTAAAAGTGGAAATTTGGATTTTGCATGACTATAACAAACTGATGCAATTGAATGCATGAGATTGTACATGCAAAGACTCTGTACAGTTCAATGGTTAAGAATTAATGTCCTACGGGCTATACAGGCTAGTTATCCCGTTATATTTTCCCCTCCCTAAATTTGCACTCAGAGCACCCAAATAAACATTGCGTGAATTTGCATTATAAGAATAAAAAGAAAGGAGTGTCAAATTCTCAAATTTTCAATCTTGTCATTGTTGAAGATCTTGAAAATTAAGGGCTGATTTGTTGAACAGATTTGATCTCCTTATCATTAGGATTGAGTTTGTTTTATTATCTAAATTTCAATTTCAAATTGTGGTTAGCTACCCCTAAATAAAGGATTGCAGATGTACATCCTAGCTATAAAAATACTTGTAATCTGATGAGTTTAAATATAAGAGAAATAATTCCTTCCTTGCAGTGTTCTCTTCATTCCGTTATCCTTCCCCAGTTTTATGGTATCATAGCCAAGGATTGATTGAGAATACAAAATGCCATGACTGATGCTCGCAGAATACAGATTCAGGGGGGCTCTATGAATCTGTGAACCGGTCACTACAAGTGTACCCACTACAACCAATACTCTTCTCCCCACAAGCACTCACTAGGAACATTCTTCCCTACAAATTACCACCACTTGGTTGAATAGTAAAAACATTCTCCAGTGGTCTCGATCTGCCCTTTTGGTTATTCATGGACTTGGGTTTCTTGGATATGTAACTGGAACGACAACCAAGCCTGATGAAAATGATCCTACTCATGCAACATGAGATGCCCAGAATTCAATGGTGATGGCGTGGATTATTAATTCTATGGAAGAGGATATCAAAGAATCCTATTTCTATTTGCATTACTCTACCACAAAGGAACTATGTGATGCTCTTGCCGTGGCCTTCTCTGATATGGAGAACTTTGCCGAACTCTTTGAACTTAGGAAAGAAGCTCGTGAAAGCCGCCAAAGAGATCAAGAAAGTCACCCAGTATTACAATATACTGAAGCGGGTACGGACAGAGATAGATATGTTTGTTCGAATTGACTGGTAGTCAACCAATGATGCTGAAAAATATAGAAAAAACGACCCCCAAAAGAAAGCCATTGACCCCGTGATAATGGACGGCCAAATCAAACCTATCGTGAAGAATCTAAGGCACATGATGCTTCCAATTTCCAGAGTACCACCGAGTTTTCTTCCACTATGTAGCCCGAAAATATTTCATTTACTCTTACAAAAGCCGAACTCGAGCAGTTATATAAACTAATTACTCTAGCTTCAAATCCTACGTCATCCTCTAGTTTATTAGCTCAACGAGATAATTATATAACAACATTAACTAGACTAGCAGGTATAACGTTGAACATTGGATAATTGACACGGGGGCCATTGATCATATGACCGGGTGTGAGAAATTGTCACACTCTCACCATGTTCTGAAAATTTTAAAGTAAGAATTTTAGATCGATCTTTCTCAACAATTGCTGGAATTGGAACAAAATCACTCAGTTTATCCCTCGAATTAAGATATGTTTTACATGTTCCGAATCTCTCTTGCAATCTTCTTTCTATTAGC
>NC_036241.1:12059250-12089717 GCF_002742605.1 Olea europaea var. sylvestris | reverse complement strand
TCTCTAGCAGCAAACCTAGATTGTAAACTTAAACAACTGGATATAAAAAATGCTTTCCTAAATGGTGAATTGGAAAACGAGGTATATATGGAATTACTTCCAGAATTCGAGAGAGCTAAAACTTAAGGAACAATTTGTAAACATGGAAAGTCCTTATATGGGCTAACACAATCTCCACAATTGTGGCTTGGGAGATTTATGAAAGTTGTTTGCCAACAAGGACATAAGCTAGCCCAATCAAATCGTACTATGTTCTACATGTACTTGGGAGGAAAATTACCATTCTAAAAGTTTATGTGGACGATATTGTTCTAACAAGTGATAATTATGAAGAGATGGAGTGATTGAAGAAAGCTCTTGAAACCGAATTTGAGATAAAGGACCTAGCCACCTAGGTCCTTTACGATGCTTCCTTGGAATAGAGGTTGCCAAAAATAGGTATGGTATTTTTCTCTCACAGAGGAAATATATTTTGGATCTCTTAGAAGAAATAAGTATGTTAGGAAGTAAACCTTCAGATGTTCCTGTGAATCCTAATCACAAGATAGGTAACTGTCTAAAAGGTACTCCTGCTGATAAAGAAGGATATCAACGTCTGGTAGGTAAACTCAATTATTTTTCTTATACAAGACCTGATATTGCTTTTGCTGTTAATGTTGTGAGCAAATTTATGCATGCACCCTGCAAAAAGCACATGAAGTTATTTATCAGATTTTAAGATACTTAAAAAGAGACCACAGGACTTGGTCCTTTTTCCAGAAAGAATGCTAAGAGATCTATTGAAAGTTTCACTGATGCAGATTGGGCAAAATCAGTACGGATAGATAGTCTACAACAGGTTATCGTACTTGTGTTTGGCGTAATCTAGTTGCTTAAACGAGTAAAAGCAAATAGTTGTGGTTAGGAATAGTGTCGAATCTTAATTTAGAGCATTGACACATGGAATTTGTGAGATAATAAGGCTAAAGTTGTTACTGAATGAACTTTTTAGTAAGATAAATGAACCCATGAAAGCCTACTGTAATAACAAGGCTGCAATTGCAATTTCACATAATCATGTTAATCGTGATAGGACTAAACATGTGGTGGTAATAGAAACTTCATTAAAGAAAGGATATAAGATAGGACAATCTGTATGATTTATATGCCTTCATCTGAGCAAGTTGCTCATGTATTAACAAAGGGCTTATTTAAGCCCATGTTTGAGAAAATGATGGACAAGCTAGGATTGTTTAATCAATATTGCCTAGCTTGAGGGGAAGTGTTGAAGATCTCGAAAATTAAGGGCCGATTTGTCGAACATATTTGATCTCCTTATTGTTAGGATTGAGTGTGTTTCATTATCTAAATTTCAATTTCAAATTGTGATTATCTCAATTATGTAGCTATTCCTAAAATAGAGGATTGCAGTTGTACATCCTAGATATATAAATACATGTAATCTAATGAGTTAAAATATAAGAGAAATAATTCCTTCCTTGTTGTGTTCTTCATTCCGTTCTCCTCCACCGGTTTTAGTTATTGTTACATTAAGAGCCAGATACTAATAGTATTTAAGAGGGTGTTTGGGAGGCATTTTTATGTAAAAATGCATTTTGGAATAATAAATTGATGGGAAATGTGTGGTTGAAAAATAAAGAATTTTTTTTATTTACGTGTAATATTATTTTAATGAAGAATGTATTGTTGAAAAGAAGAGAAATAAAAATACATTTTGACAAAAATGGGTACCAAACGGGACCTAAAATTTCAATCAATGTTCAAAGGAAATTCCTCATAATTGGTTCATGTTGACTACTTAATCTCGAAAAGAAAATACTGATCAATTTCTAGTTTTGAAGAAATCCGTGTCAATGAGATTGAATAAGATTATGAAAATCGTCGAATATTATGGCTTTGCGTCTATTTTATCATTATAATTGCATTATCTATAGATAAATTGTTTTTACCATATTTAGCCCTTGTTTGATTCTCATTCTTCTAAAAATTCATTTTTTCAAAATTCATTTTCAACCACACATTCTTTAATAAAATAATATTACAAGCAAATCTAAAATTTTTCTTTATTTTTTAACCACACATTCTCCATCAATCTACTAGTCATAATGCATTATTTTCCCCAAAATGGGATCAAACAAGGGCTTAAATTATAGATTACCATTAATTAATATTGTAATTGATTGCTACCATATTTAATATTGATTTTGGTTCTATATAATGAGAGAACCTCTCACATCAAGAAACATCGAGTCTTATTAAGTATATTTGACATGATATTAGAACCTGGTTTAATTTTCTTTTAGGGTTAAACTTGCAACCTTCTTTCCTCTGGCGGGCGGATTGAATCGCTCGTCCGATCAAAATTTCCTGTTTTGATTAAAATTTCTTGCGGTCAAATTTCTTCAACTGGTCGCACCAAAACCTACATAGCCTCTTCTAGGGTTTAGATTTCCCCTTATACAACGAAGAGAGACAAAACTCCAAAAAAATGGAGCCATCAACCCAATTAGTACAATGCTCTCGTCTGAAGAAAATCCCCGTCGCTATGACCTACTGCAAGAGTGGTCGAGGATTGATCAAAATCCGATAGGTATCAGACCCTTCGCGGGGGCCAGGTCATTCACTATTATACTAGAAGGCGACGAAGGCCATCAATGTCACAATCGATAATGGTGGCCTAGACGACTACTCTTCACGCAGAAGTAATAGCAACAACATTCGTGGTGGATATGAGCATAGCGAAAAAAGGAATAATGGCAATAGCTATGGGTATTGGCCATGGGTACGGTGGACGATATTATACCCGTGGTGGTTTTGGGAATATGGCACGGGATTGCCCCTCTAGAGGACGATGGAGGGGTGGTAATAGTGGTGCCAATTTCCAGTGCAGAGAGAAGAAGAGACATAGACACAGTTGATGGTAAAGGGTGTTATGTTGCTGGAAGTTGGGTATGGTTTAGGTTTTAACAGGTTGCTGGTTGTGTTTTGATGGGCCAGATGAGGTATTAAATTTGGGCTTATAGTGGGCTGGATTTTATATGAAATTTTGGGTTAATGGACTGTTAGGTTGTATTTAATATTGTTATGGATTTGTTGGTTGGGCCTGCTGCTTTGGGCTTCGTTATTTTTTTATGGATGATTTAAGTTTTAGAGACTTTAATGGATGCTTATGAGCTTGGACAATTATTTGAAATTGCGCATTGAAAAAGGAAGGATTACTCCACTGATATGATTTTGATTACAACAATATTACCCGAGCATATAAATTAGAAGTTTCAATAATCCTAAGAATGGTAATGGTAGTAGTCGATGTGAGGTTTTTGGTTAACTTACCCATCAATTTTTGGAGGCACACGAATATTTTTGGGCTTACAAATAATCTAAAATTTTAGGCTTTTATTTTACGTTTGCAAATATGATGCAAAAAAAAAAATAATAATAATAATAATAATAATAATAAATAAATAAATCAATTTTGGGTAAGGAGGAGACATATGAGTGCAGACCGTCGAGTTTTGGCTGCTCGGATAATGAGCTGGAGTTTTGGACTCTCAAAAAAGGAATCATCTTTGGTATAGTCTACTTGTTGGGATTTCTTCCCACTACAACATCTTGACCAACGATATATGGTTGGATTTTTGGCCGATGTATTGCGTTAGAACTTTTACCGAAACAAGAATTATGTGTTCGATTGAGTTCTCCCAATAGATAGAGCTCACTGTGTGTATCGGCACACTTCGTGAATTTCTTTTGAAAATTCTTCTTGGGGTTGGAGCGTTCTTGGAGAAGTTTTGGAGTAGTTTTTGGTTATTTCTGCACTATTTGTTGTTCTTGGTATCTTGCCATCACAAATTTTCATAGATGGTTGCTTTAATTTGGTTTTCTTCTTCGTGGGCACAAGTATTTTAACCAATGCCAGTTCGTAATTGCAAATTGATGATTTTACCAGCATCAACTTGAGGGAGATGTCAACAAGATTAAATAAGATTATGAAAATCATCGAAGATTACGGCTTTATGTTTATTTTATCATTATAATTATATAATACATAGATAGATTGTTTTTACCATATTTAAATTATAGATTACCACTAGTTAATATTATAATTGATTGGTACCATATTTAGTGGTAATCTTGGTTCTATTTAATGAGAGAACCTCTCACATCGGGTCTCATTGAGTATATTTGACAATTCATACTTGGTCCAATGCCAATTTTACTTGTAGGTAAACCAAGCAGTAAATTTGTAACTTCACCATCAAAAGAATAAGTAAAACAACCCCTAATTTACAATTGGCCATTTTACCTAAGACTAGTTTAACTCATCAACTCCCTAGACTGCTCACCAGCTCTCCTAACTCCTCAGTCCTCAACTATCCTTCCATTCAATTCATTAAGTTCCCCTGTTAATCAGCATGATAAGGAGAAAAAGGATAGACTAAAACGCCAAAATTTTCCCTTATGCTATTATTCCATTAAGAATCAGAGATCTAATGCATTTGACATTTCAAGCATCATTAGAAGAAAGAAATAATAAACCAATTCATGCTGATTATACAATATAGAGAAATGGTTTTAGATTTTGAAGATATTCGATATTCAGTTCCTTGCATGTAGTAGTACCAGATTTTTATTTTAAATACCGGGAAAAAAAATAATAATAAGTAATATATCCCTTCAGCTTCACCGCTGGCCATTTTAAGTTTTTCCAATTTCAACTCCTCACCAGGCCTCATCACTCCTTAGTCCTGGCCACTCTTCAATTCCCAAATGTCTAACCAGACCATTGAGGCCACAATGATAGTGTGTATCTTTCTAAATCTCGAATACAGTCAATAAACCAGGCATGTTTGTCTAAAATGTAATATAAAAAGCATAGAAATTAACTGCTCAGATGAAAAGGAAATAGCCGACCTACATTTTCATCATTTGAGGTACGCCATGAAAGAACTGTGCTAAATCTCAATTGTATCATTTTGATTTCATCGAGTCATAAGTCTCAGGCTTCATTTCTTGTATACTCCTCCAATATGGAACAACATATTCTCACACTTTGTGCACATTGTGATCCTTACGAGGCTACCCTTCATAATGAACCTTCAACGCCTAAATAATGCCCTTGTGTCTACTACTCTCCTCACTACATGAAATGTACGTGGAATAAATAAGATATAGTTGAGCTGGAGTATGGCTGTCAAGTGGAGGCATGTGTCCAAATGTACGATTAATCAAGCATCAAGATTTGGATAAGATGAATACGAAAAATATTCTCCCTCTGTCTAGAATTGCAAGTCTTAATTTTTTGAATTGATACATATTTAAGATGTTTAGGTAAGAATTGGGATTGTGAGTATGTTGTGCATCCTTTTCATGTTTACCATAAAATGAAGGTCAATTCCTGATCACGTTGTGTACTTTTGAGGATTGTGTCGTGTACTTCAAATGTGACATTTTTTGGAACGAAAATAATAATTTTTGGAGAGAGTTAACTATTTGGGGACAAATCTAGAACATTAAGATCATTCGATGCGAATAAATGGAATATATTTTGCAACCCTTTTATTATTTTATGGTATAATCTATATATGAAATAGCAAGAATATATCAAATATCTTTGACATATATAGCTATTTGGTATACTAGGAGAGCATAAGTATTGCCTCTTAAGTCTATATAAATGATCAAGCCAATGTACAATATACCAAGACAGAAGAAAGTGTGAGAACTCTTTAATTGAACAAACCATATTCGATTCTGCAGTTGATAGGCACCCATTAATTTTCTCTATGGATTTGGTGCTCACAGCCACGTTCTCTATGGATGCGGTGATCGTGGCTTTGTCCACCACTGAAAACAGCTTACAAATCCATACTCACTGAAATATCACCTTAAAACAAACTTCATCGTAGCTATAACACTTTCCAAACAATACAACCATTTACTATTGCTGAGGGAATGATTTTGCAAAATGAACCTTTAACCTTCACCCAAGTCAAGAAAGCAAGCCCATTACACTGTCATAGGCACATAACCTAACTATAGTTCCAGCACACAACACTTCATGTGAGTTTCACTTTCAAAACTTATTTTTAAGTGGTCCAATGTTCAATTGATCATCTAAACAATGTGAAATTGAAACACCAAATTTGAAGAAGGCGAGCCTTGACAACCAGATTCATAAAGCACGTGACCATGATAAGGAGAATGTTAATGGGCACCAAGTCTTAAGATGTATGGTCACCACCAATAATAAAACTTCATGTTTTGAATAGCTGACATCAATTATTGCTATTGAAATATAATAATCTAGTAAAACATCAATTCGAAAGAAATTGAACAACCAGATTCATAAAACACGTGACCATGATAAGGAGAATGTTAATGGGCACCAAGTCTTAAGATGTATGGTCACCACCAATAATAACACTTCCATGTTTTGAATAGCTGACACCAATTATTGCTATTGAAATATAATAATCTAGTAAAACATCAATTCGAAAGAAATTGAACAAAGTTTGGTAGATGTTATATGTCTCCTCATGTACTACAGAGTCACTCTAATAAAAAATTCAAAAGAGGTAAATAATGACTTTAAGGTTTTTGGACTATATTATTTGAGTAAGGGTTCCAAAAGTGATAGGTATATGTTGTTTCTTGGCACTCTCTTTCAATATTGTTTCAACCTAGACCCTATGCTACACCATCAGTGACTAGCCTAAGACCTGGAATAAATATCACCTTAGATAAAAGACGCTTGTACAAGAAATCAAGCAAAAATGCAACCAAAAGAAAAGTTGTTTATAGATGGTTACCATCTATTAATAAATTATCTACTTCAAAGATATTACTTGCAGAAGGAAACAAAATTCTTGCTCTGTTCAGTTGAAAAGTACTCACAATTTCATTTCCGTCTTCGTACTTTACAAAAGTGAAGGTCCCTTATATATTAAACTTAACAGACCTGCTAATGCTATACAATTGATGCACAATTTTTATAAAGGCTATAAGACCAATTTTCTAACACCACGTTTGAAGGAACACCGACTCCATACCAAATCATTCCACAGCAAAAGGTCCATATAAAACGATCCCTCATTTGTTGAACTCATTTTGACAAGTCAATTACTAATATTATTATCTTGCTCACACTCTCGATTGTTTCTAACTTAAGCATCGGGTGTTCATCGTCTGGACCCAAAATTTTCACATCTAGATTAACATTGATTCTTTACCAATCCAACCTGAAGCACAAGACTAATATAGGACCCTTGGACGAGTAAATCTCATTTTAATTTATTACTACTACTATCATATTGCACTCAACATCAACTATTCCTGATCTCAGCATTAGATGGCCATCGTAGGAGCTTAGCTGCATCTCTTTCGAGGCTCGCTGTAAAATCATTAGGAAGGAGAGATGACAACTCGAAAATGACATCAACAATGATAATAGAGTTACCTTCTTTGTTGTCAACTGACGATCACTTGGGAATATCTTCCTCACGATCCTTAAACAGGTAGTTATAACGTAATGGCATTCATATGTAAACCATTTATGATATCATGTCAGTGTCCCAATATGTAAAATTTGAATCATAATATTGAACAAGCAGAGCTTGTTTCGTGTCAATGTGCTGTGTAACTATACGTCATTTTGCTTTAACCAGATCTATGCACCTTTGTACTTCAACTATATGTTTTACATATGTTATACTTTGTACACACATGGCCTACATGGTCAAACTTTGGACCAAGAAGAACTGTCAACTCAGAATCTTAATCACTCGATGAAGCACATTACTTAATAAACATCTTGACCCTGTGGACAGCGTTAAGTCAGGTAGTAAGATATTTCTTTCAATGCCATGAACCAGGGAAGGCAGTGAAAAGCGCAAACCACCATGAGGGATGGGACAATGTTAGCACAATTCAAAGATTGTGTTTGGTTTATCACCTGCTAAGAAGATGTCAAGCTTTTCTACAAAAGGAAAATGTATGCGACCCCAGAGGAGCCTCCAATGACTGTCCAGAGGGAGGATTATCCCAGAAATAGGGATGCAATCCACGTTTCATATTAGGCTGACAACCAATCAAAACAGCAAGAAGATAGCGCCAACTTAGATGCGATTTGCGATCCCCAAGTGAGTTTGACATGCCACCCACGTCAACCATTGTGGATTCAAAGTTCCCATATAACTGGCACTGTTGTACACGTCTTAATAAGTCCTCAACTCCATAGTTGATATGAGTAGGATGGTGACTCATCTAGAACCTTTGTAAACGCACCAAACCTTGCCAAAACAAGCAAGTCACTTCATGATATTCAAATTTCCTCTCTTTACCTAAATTATATTTTGACCTCATTGACTTTAGCATCCAAGAGTCATTGATCGTTGCAATCTCTCCTTTTCTACTACTAGACAACCGAGTGTTCACTTTGCAAGATTTATTCCAAAATTCGGGGGAAATTTTAGTTCAAATTTAGACGCGCAGAATTTAAGATCAACTATATGCCACAAAGTCCAGAAAAATAAACATACAGGTGTACAACGGTGAAAGCAAACTTCATAAATATTAAATAATCATTCCAGCAAACGCGACACAAATCATAACAAAAACTCCAAACAAAAGCAGAAATATGTTTTTACCTATTTTTGGGCTCTGTACTTCGACCAATCAAGAGAGAGAGCAGATTCAACTCTGAAAGAATATTTCAGATGTATTCACTATTCAGTCATCCAAAAAAATATGAAACAACCAAAAGTCCAGTGCACTGTTTAATGCATGTAAACAATATTACGATAATCAAAGCAAGAAAATACAAACGAAGATTACAGTACGCAAAACTACAGATGATAAAAGGATATGGCTAGCGATTAATTCTGTAATAGAAGATATGAACGATAAAAAAGAAAAAGAAAAAAATTACTTAATGTTAAACAATCACTTGATCAGTTCAAGATCATGAATGTTTTACGCTCAAATCAAATTATGCGAGTTTCGTGTAAATGTTGATTCGACGCGTACCTTTTGATGAAGAAAAGCTTGAAGAATAATGCAGTACTAAAATAATAAAATTTCTGTTCGTAATGAACACCACTTGTAGAGAAGAAGAGGAGAGAGAAGAAAATATCTCAAGGTAGTACGAAGGGTGGTGACGACTCGGATAATTCGATGAATTCGGTGTTTCAAAACCGGACGCTTAAGAATCCACGCTGGCCAATTTGATTGGATGGCTTTTCATAAGCATGTGGTGGGGGCAGGGGATTGTCGGGTGACGTGTTTTGACGACGTCGTTTTAGTGTTTCTAAGTTAGGTTAAGGAGTTCAAGTAAACAGGTTGAAAAACTGAACTAAAATCAGGAGACAGCCACCCGCGAAGATTATTTATATTGAACTTTAAATATTAATCGGGGTAAAAAATAAGTAAATTATTTATTTTTTAAATTTAACAATAAGAAATATAGAAAATAAAGACTTATTCAATAATTCAGACATATTTGAAAATAATCACCTAAGTAATTTTTACTTTCTTTAAAGTTTAACATGTGGTATTCAAGTTTAGTTCTTATTTACTCGTATTTGCAATATTAGATCACGGGTTAAATATGTACTTTTGAAATTAAAATTTTCAATATTGATATCATATTTAACTAGGCAATTGGCTTTGTAAGTTATTATGATGACCAAATAATATCAACTCTTTGTTCAACGAAAAGATTTTATGTAACACATTGTTTACTTGTCAGTTATAAAACTTTCCAATTTATTCGAGCCACGATTAGAAAATTTATGATCAAGTTGTTATTCATTTAAATAAAAAATTGAATTCAACAACATAAAAGACAAGGAATTTACGCAATCCAATATTTTGTTCATTCTTCTTAGAGAAAAATATACAAATAGAGCTTTGAGAAATAATACATTTTTAATAGTTTGGAAAGACAATGTTGATACCAAATGTGTTGGTAAGGTACAAGGCCATAGAAGACACGCAATAAGTACTTGTTTAATAAGTATACACATTTAATTAGATCCACAACTTTTATATAATTTTCTACAACCTATCAATTTTAAGCAACATCACATAATTTTAGCCCTTGTTTGGTTCCTACTTTTTCAAAATATATTTTTCTTTCTTATTTTCAACAACATATTTTTCAAAATAATATCACACGTAAATTCAAAAATTTTATTTATTTTTAACTACATATTCTCCATCAAATTACTATTCGAAAATATATTTTTTCAAGAAAATGTGGCTCAAACATGCTCTTAATTTTGTAAACAATTGTTAGTTGACACTGTTGGATAATTTCACTTATTGCAGGAATAAATTTAATGATCCAAGCAACTAATTAGAGTGATTCAATATGCAAGTAAATAATCAAAGCAAAAACATGAGAACACAACACAAATTTTTTACGTGGAAAAACCCTCCAATGTAGAGAGAAAAGCCACGAGGCAATTTCGGCCAAATCCACTATAATAATTAAAAATTGAAAAATTTAAGTTTATGTCCAAAAACTTGAATTCTCGATAAATTGGGAAATACAATAATCAATCTCCAAGGCAACAGATAATCTCACCACAAACCACCAATTTGTTGAAACTTGTGAGATACCTACTTTTGAATACTACACTTCTAGAGTACTCAAAATACACCTAAGAGAAATCTCCAATACAGAAGAAGAGAAAAAATCCGTGTGATTCCACACCTAAAGATTGGAAGAAAATTTTCTTTTTTCTTTCCCCTTTTTCTTTTTTTTTTCCCACACAGTCAGTCCTATTTTTTTTTGCTCTTCCAGATTTGTTTCCAAGAACCACAGTTCTCAATGTCGATGTGTAGTCCCTATTTTTGTCTCCTCACAATGAAAGCCACGATTTTTCCTTGTATATATATCTCTAACAATTTTTTGACCTACAATGACATTAAAGTGGATTTAGGTCTTTTTTCCCAAGCTCATATAACAATCTCCCCCTCGAGCCCACTGAGAAATGAGATTATTCTCTAATAGATTAGTTATAATCCATGTCGACCAGTCCGGTACAAAGCTCAAGCTTTTCTCTTGTCACAACATTTGTCATCATGTCAATTGGATTTTTATTAGTATGAATCTTCTCCAACAATATCAATTGTTTTGCCACTATTTGTCGTAGTCAATGATATCTCACATTAATGTGCTTCGTCTGAGAATGATAAGTAGCATTCTTGCTCGAGTCTAATGCACTCTAACTGTCGCATTTTACTATATACACATCTTGCTTCAAAACTAAATCTTGGAGAAGCCATTTCATCCAACGCATTTCTTTCGCTGTTTCAATTGTTGCAATATATTCAGCCACAGTTGTGGATAAGGCAACACACTTTTATAATTTTAACTGTCATGAGACAATTCCCACTGCAAAAGTAACCAAATGTCTCAAAGTTCATTTTCTACCATCACCAGCCATATCTGAATCTGTAAACGTCTTCAAAATTGGTTTTGAACCTCCAAAAGTCAAACACATTTTTTAAGTACCTCTCAAGTATCTAAAGATCAATTTCAGTACCTCCAAACGATCTTAACCGGGATTAACAAAAAACCCGTTGATTAGTCCAACTGCATGAGTAATGTTTGGTCGTTTAACCATAGCATACATCAAACTCCCAACTGTAGAGGAATAATGAATCTTTGCCATTCTTTCTTTATCATCCCTCTTAGAATGACAGGTCATCTTACTCAGTTTGAAGTAACTAACAAGTGGTGTCGCAACTAATTTAGCATTCTTCATGTTAAATCTTTCCAGCACCATCTCTACATATTTTTCCTGTAATAACCATAACATTCTGGCTTTCTCATCACAATGAATATGCATCCCTAAAATATGTATTGTTGGTCCAAGATCCTTCATGTCAAACAACTTGAACAAATCTAATTTCAATTTTCGAATCAAATGCACATATTGTCTCACTATCAACATATCATCTGCAAATGGTAGAAGGATGATGTAGTTACTATCATGAAATTCTCTGACTTAAACACAATGATCTGCATTTGTCCTGGTATAAGTATAACCATGGCCCACCATAAAGGAATCAAATTTCTTATAACACTATCTTGAAACCTGTTTCAACCCATGCAAACTCTTTTTCAACATTAAAACCATAAGTTCTTTTCCTCTTACTTCAAATCTCTTTGACTGAACCATGTAAATTTCTTCCTTCAAATTCGCTTGGATTAAAGCGATCTTCACATCTGACTGCTCTATAATTTACAGCAATTTGTTCAATGTCTATTTTAATTAATAAATTATATTATTTATTCCCAAACCTACTTGTCTTATTATGGGCAGCAAATCTCATTTCAGCAAAACTCTAGGGTGCATTTTCCTATGTTCGATTGAGATAAGGTTATTACAAAATTTTCGATTTTTTTTTTTGGATAAACCAACAACAGTATGACATGTATTATTAAAATGAAAGAAATATCAGTACAATAGGGAAACACATTAATCTCATGTTTGATTTCGATAAAAAATATAATTTTAATAGATTTTGATAAAAGTTGATGACATAGTATTATTAAAATGAAAGAAATATTATTACAACAGGAAAACACATTAAGCTCATGTTTGATTTCGATAAAAATATAATTTTAATAGATTTTGATAAAAGTTGATGACATAGTATTATTAAAATGAAAGAAATATTATTACAATAGGGAAACACATTAAGCTCATGTGTTGATTTCGATAAAAAAATATAATTTTAATAGATTTTGATAAAAGATGATGATATAAATTTTAATTCACTTTTTTTAGCTGGACCAAAGAGGGACTAAATTAGGTGGATTATGGTACTTGTATTGATGTTAGTGCCGATCTCAATTTGATAAAAAACTTAAAGAAGACAACAAAAATTATTCACAATATACTCATTCCAAGTTTATTAAAATATACAACATGATATTGGTAAATAAAGATGGCTACATTTTCACAATGTAGTCTCCAAGCAAAGACTACAATTTATTTAATTAAAGTCAGTTTAATGCGATTTCTAAGCAGAGAGCTACAATTTATTTAACTCAGCCAGCTTCATAGATAGATAAGTAATTTATTCGCCGGCTGTTGTAGCAAAACATCAAGCAATTACTATTTCTTTGATGAAAGTCACTTTGTCTGTTGCACTGGCCATCACCTGCTCAGCAATTTCTACATATCATGAGGGAAAATTTAGTCCAAACATAAGGAGCTTTTTGTCTTGCAATATTCAATCTGCAAGTCAACATATCATTAAGGTTATGTTTACATACGTGGACAAATTTTTGTGCATACACACTGGTCATTAAATCCTGAGCAACATCCTGGCAAACTCAGAAGCGAGCAATATTGTTTACAAAGATCCAAGTCACAACATCGAATTTGAGCACCCACCACAAGAGGACCACTCGTAATATGTGGGCAAATTGCTGTGCAACGACACGGGCTGGATGGTCCTGGGCAACATGCTGACTTACCCTGAAGCGAACAATATTTTCGACAAAGATCCCAGTTACAACTTGGAGCATCCACCACAAGAGGACCACTCATATTTGCTTAAAACAAGAAAAGAGAAAAAGATACAAAAACATTTAATACATAATACAATTTAAATAAACAAATACGAATGCTTTGCTATGAAAATTAAAGTTGTTCTGGTTATTTCAAATTTGTTTAATTTACATGTGTATAGTATGGCTAATTAAGTAGTTGACAAGCTATGGAGTTGAATAAATTTTGAAATAGTGGATAGGGAAACCAGCAGTAGGAAGGACACCATTGCAAATGACCTCATGGAGAACTTCACGTTGCGAGAGAGATGGGGGTAGAAAGAGACCAAAGGCAGCTATAGTGGAATGTAAATGGAAGAATTCCTTTGTCTCTTTTTATGTAATGTTTAAGAGTGTACGTGTTGATGTTGTGCTCTGCATGTGTGACATGTTTGCATGAGATTTTGACAAGTGGACTTGCTGAGACTGTTGGATATGCTTCTGAATTCTTTTATTGGTTTAAACACTTCATCTGACTGATAAGTGCAATCTGTGCACTTATTTAAGCCATATTATTAAACTTTTATGTTGTCAATTTATTAATTACTATTTAACTTGGGTTAATTTTATTTTGTTTTTAGTGACGAACTCGTTCAGAGCAAATGGAGAAGGGTGAAGAACAAATTGGCCATTGAATGAAAATTGAGGGCCTGAAAACAAATACCACCATAATCGGCCTCAACTTTAATTTGTAATGAACTACTGCTGGTTTAGTTAAAAGTGGTTTGGAGTCTTTGACAGAAAAAAAGAAAGGGGGCAGTCCTTAAATTGAAGAGAATTGGAGGGCTCAATCATATGGTATATATATATAAACACACACTAGGGTAGGGAGAATTGACACACGCATGGAAAAGAGAGCTGCAATATTATATGTTTACACATTGGGCGGTGACGTGAAGGAGGTTGGAGAAGAAAATACATTCTCGAGAAGTTTGCAGCTATGGGAAAATTGAAGGTGCCAAGGCTGAATTTTAGAAATATATATATTAACAAAAAACGGCATATTCAGGTGGCCGGAAATTGAAGTGCGGAGTTAATAAAGTCGGTCAGCTGCTGGGTATGAATAATTGGGCTGAAAAGTTGAATTAAATACATATATACTGATGTGATAATGTTGTTCAAAACCAACAACAACAATATAATAATAAGGAAAAAAACGGTTTGTGCCATGCGACCGCATAGGCAAAATGGCCATGCGGTCTCGTGGCCATATACAGGGACAAAAGTTCCGTGAGTAAAATACTCCATGCGTAGTGTAATCCGGCCGTTTTGTAGCCGTTTTTGACCGTTTGTGACTTAAATTTGGTGACTTTTAGCTCATGCTTTGGCACCACTTCGTGCATCTGAGTTTTTCCTATAAATAGTGGATCCATATTAAAGGCAAATATGATGAAAAACATATGAGAATCATTATCATTCCAAAATAAAAGAACAAAATCCAGATTTTATTCATATTCATAAACCCATTGTGTTCTTCAAGTTTTGAAGATTGCACTCGTGCTTTAGTATTTAATCTCTTATAAGGCTTGTTAAAATCCTACAAACTATTTGCCGGAGATCCCTTGAAGCATTCCAACCAAAAGAGAGAGGGCAAATATCGTTTGAGGACAACGATATCGTGTTCAAGCCATTCATTGATACAAGTTCGAGATTATCTTGTTATTGGCGTTTCCAATTCATATTTTGTGATCTCTACTCCAATCAAGTGAATTTTTTCCAACAATCTCGAACGATATCTCTGCAATAGAAAGCGAGACAACGATGACGACAATCAAACTCATGAATCAAGACTTTATGCGGTTAGATCGGTTCGATGGAACAAACTACACTCGATGGAAAGACAAATTGAAGTTTCTTCTCACTGCACTAAAGATCTTCTACATCCTAGATCCGAAATTGGCGCCACTACTAAAACTAACAAATGGAGAAACCAAAGCGGTAAGGAATGAAAGACAAAAGCGCCAAGAAGATGAGTTAATATGCCGCAGTCACATTCTCAACGCCTTATCGGATCATTTGTATGACTTATATACAAACACAACTTCAGCAAAGAAAATTTGGGATGCGCTTGAAAATAAGTACAAAGCGGAAGAAGAAGGTACAAAGAAATTTTTAATTTTTAAGTACTTTGATTTTAAATTTTTAGACAATATTTCCCTTCTTCCCCAAATACATAAAATGTAAGTAATTATCAATAAGTTGAAGGCGGTGAAAATTGAAATACCGGAGACCTTTCAAGTGAGGGCTATAATTACCAAACTTTCCGGAACTTGGAAAGGATATCGGAAGAAGATAATGCATAATTTCGAAGATTATTCTTTGGAACAAATGCAAAAATATCTTCGAATTGAGGAAGAGTCGAGAATACGTGATAAAAGTGATTCTCATGAGGGCACTTCCAAAGTAAATGCTGTAGAAAATTTCGAACCACTAACAAAATCCAACAAAAGGAAGCCTTCGAGAAATCTTAATAAGTTCAAGAAGAAGACCAAAGGAGGATACTTTGTTTGTGAGAAATCTGGACACTACACAAAAGATTGTAGACACCGAAAACACAACAACTCCGAGATTAAAGTGAATTCCATCCAACAAGACAAGATAGTGGCCACAGTGAGCGAAATAAATGCAATTAAGGGAAAGGTTCCCGGCTAGTGGTATGATACTTCTGCCACGGTGCATGTATCATATGACAAATCTTTGTTCAAAATATATAATGAAGTGGATGGAGACCAAGAGATCCAAATAGGTAACGAGTTGGGGTCCAAAGTAATTGGAAAAAGAAGTGTAGAAATTATCTTCACTTCTGGGAAAAATGTTACTCTCACAAATGTACTGCATGTTTCGGATATGAATAAGAACTTAGTGAGTGAAAATCTTTTGGAAAAATCAGGCATTAAAAGTGCCTTTGAATCAAGTAAACTTGTATTATCACTTAACGGAAAATTTGTTGGAAAGGGCTATTCATATGAAGGAATGGTCAAACTTTTTACTATTGACAATGAAATAAATAAGTTGATTTTGCTTACATGATTGATTTATTTTCTTTATGACATGCTAAATTAGGTCACATAGGTAAAAGTAAAATGAAATACATGAGAAATTGTGACTTAATTTCATATGATAAAAATGATGCCATTAAATGCAAAACATGTGTAGAAGCAAAAATGACTAAAAAATTTTATCAAAGCGTTAAGAGGACTTCTAGCATACTAGAATTAATTCATTTGGATATATGTGAATTAAATAACATGCTGACAAGAGGTGGAAATAGATATTTCATAACATTTATTGATGATTGCTCAAGATATACCTGTGTTTATTTGATGAAACATAAATACGAGGCATTTGATTTATTTAAAACTTATAAAAATGAAGTTGACAATCACTTAAGTAAGAAAATAAAGACCTTAAGAAGTGATAGAGGTGGTGAATATTTTTCTAGTGAATTTAATTTATATTGTGAACAACATGGCATAATTCACCAATGTTTCGCACTTAGGACACCTGAACAAAACGGTTTAGCTGAAAGAATAGAACCTTAATAAAAATGATTAATGTCATGCTTATATATGCTAAGTTGCCGTTTAATTTATGGGATGAGACTTTATTAAGTGCATATAGGATACTTAATAGGATTCCTTCTAAATATACAAATGTTTCTCCTTATAAATTATGGAAAGGAAGAAAACCGAACATTGGATACTTCAAAGTATGGGGTGTCTTGCTCATTGCAAGAACACAAATCCTAATAGGACCAAATTGGATCCAGGAGACATTAAATATGCTTTTGTTGGATATGCTAATAATAGCAAATCTTATAGATTGCTAAACTTGGAGACCAATGTGATTATTGAATCAAGTGATGTAGAGTTCTTTGAAAATTTGTTATCATCGGATAAGGAATTAAAGGAAAATATTGAAAACATCCCTAGCTCAAGTGGAACACATGATGAAATGTCTTCTAAAGACGTTGATGAGCTTAGTAAACCACGAAGAAGCAAGAGAACTCGAGTTGAGAAGTCTTTGTGACCAGATGAAATTGATTCTCAACGTATCTCCTTTTACTTACTAGAGGGAAATGAGTTGAATGTTGTAAGAACAATTCCTTTTGTTCTACAAGTGGAAACTGACCCTAAAACCTATAAAGAAGCTATGACTTCTCGTGATAGCATTTTTTGGAAAGATGCAATTAAAGATGAAATTGATTCGATAATGTCTAATAAAACTTGGGAACTTGTTGATCTTCCACAGAATCCAAACCTATTGGATGTAAATGCATATTTAGGAGGAAATATAACGTTGATGGTTCTCTAAATACTTTCAAAGTTAGATTAGTAGCTAAAGAATATCGACAAAATGAAGAAATCACTATTTTGACACTTATGCACCAATAGTTAAAACAACATCGATTAGGATATTATTCGCATTAGCCTCAATATATGATTTGCAAGTTCATCAAATGGATGTCAAGACGACATTCTTAAATGAGGATCTCGATGAGGAGGTCTATATGGAGCAGCCTGAAAGGTTCGTTCTACCTAGAAATGAACATAAGGTATGCAAGTTAGTAAAATCCTTTTATGGTTTGAAGCAGGATCCTAAGAAATGGCATAAAAAGTTTGACTTAGCTATAACATCATTCGGATTTAAACATAACAGCGTAGATAGATGTTTATATTCTAAAGTGTATGCTGATTATGTGACATTTATATATTTATATGTTGACGACATGTTGATTATGAGTAATCATATGGATGATATAGAAGAAACAAAGAGGTTTCTATCTTCCATATTCAAAATGAAGGATCTTGGTCAAGTGGATACCATGTTAGGTATCAAAGTTACTAAGACTAGTAGGGGTTATCACCTAAGTTAATCTCATTATTTTGAGAATGTGATAAACAAGTTCAAACACTTGAACATAAAAGAATATAGCACCCCGATTGATCCAAGTTCAAAACTTGTAAAGAATGATGGAAGGACGATTGCTCAATTGGAATATGCTAATGCTATAGGAAATCTTATGTATGCAGTTCAATGCACAAAACCGGACATAGCCTATGCCATAAGTAAACTTAGTAGGTTTATTAGCAATCCAAGCCATAATCTTTGGAAGGCCATTGGAAGAGTTCTTGGATACTTAAAGAAAATCAAGAACCCAGGCATGCAATATACTAAATTCCCGACGGTATTGGAAGGGTTTACCGACTCTAGTTGGATATCTAGCGCATGTGAGAGTAAATCCACTTTGGGTTGGGTGTTCACTCTTGTAGGAGGTGCTGTTTCTTGAAAATCAAAGAAACAAACATGCATAACACACTCGACCATGGAATCTGAATTTGTAGCCTTATCGGATACCAGGAAAGAAACTAGGTGGCTTAAGGATCTCTTTTATGAGATACCTCTGGGATCGAAGAATATTTCTTCAATACTTATCATGTGTGATAGTGAAGCCACATTGGCAAAAGCATACAACGAGGCATACAACGAAAAGTCTAGACACATGAGTCTTAGACATGATTATATAAGGAAGTTAATCAAGAATGGAATAATTTCCCTAAATTATGTAAGGTCAATTGAGAATTTGACGGATCCTTTGACTAAACCTCTAGATAGAGATTTAGTAGCATTTACTTTGAGTAGGACGGGGTTGAAACTCCTTAACTAAAAAGGTTTACCAATGACAACAACCCTACTTGTCATTACTCAAAAGGTAATTTACGGGTTCAAAAGGTAACAACAAGTCATTTGATATGTGAACAGTTGCAGCATTATTAAAAAAAATTCGCAATAATCCCATCCTAATTAAATTAATGCTGGTTGTTACTGAAATGAGTGATGAGTTTTAAGCTCTTAATGAAGTTCAGTACTCAAACACAAGTACCTCTAAAAGTAACAAAGATAGTGGAAAAACTTCACATAAACAATCTTCAAGGTGGTGTCGCCTTAATAGGGAGTTGGAGTTTCTCTCTTAAAAGATTGTTAAAAATGATAAGCGCAAGACCATAAAAGCACTAAATGAGTTATGAGGAACTTGAGACCACGTGGTACTCGTGTGTGCGTTCTTACCGGTATTGTCATATGGAATAACTGGTTCAAAGCTACACGCTACCTTTGATTCCAAATATACTTTGTTTGAATTATAGTATGGTTATATTCAAATCAAAAGATATCTAATCCTCATGCATGAGTATCGTATATTATGAATATGAGACTTGTTAATTTTGAAAAATGGGGAATTGATGTGATAATGTTGTTCAAAACCAACAACAACAATATAATAATAAGAAAAAAAGGGTTTCTGCCATGCAACTGCATAGGCAAAAGGGACAAAAGTCTCGTGAGTGAAATACTCCATGCGACCGCATGGAATTGCACCATACGGTTGCATGGTAGTGTAATCCGACCGTTCTGTAGTCGTTTTTGATCATTTGTGATTCAAATTTGGTGACCTTTGGCTCATACTTTGGTACCACTTCGTGCATTTGAGTTTTACCTATAAATAGTGGATCCATATTAAAAGCAATTATGATGAAAAACATATGAGAATCATTATTATTCCAAAATAAAAGAACAAAATCCAGATTTTATTCATATTCATAAACTCATTGTGTTCTTCAAGTTTTAGAGATTACACTCGTGCTTTAGTATTTAATCTCTTATAAGGCTTGTTAAAATTTTACAAACTATTTGTCGGAGATCCCTTGAAGCATTCCAACCAAATGAGAGGGGGTAAATATCGTTTGAGGACAACGATATCGTGTTCAAGTCATTCATTGATACAAGTTCGAGATTATCTTGTTATTGGCGTTTTCAATTCATATTTTGTGATCTCTACTCCAATCCGGTGAATTTTCTCCAACATATACACCCACAGAAAGCCGAAAATTGGAGCTGGGACTGGAATTAAAATTAGGAGGCTGCTTGGAGAATAATTGGGCTGAATTGAATATAGAATACACGCACAATAAGGAGAGAATTGGACTACAAAAGTTGGCGGTTGTTGGGGATTATACGTATAAAAACAGAAACCAGCAACTTGAGGAAATTGAGTCAACTTTTGGGTGGCTGAATTATGTTATATATATAAACAAAAATTGGTGGCAGATTGAAGGAAAATGAAGGTAGAATACCAGCAATAGTAAATTGCGTACACGCACAGAAAGCCGAGACAGCTGGAGACGGAATTAAGCACGTTCTATCTATGCTTTTGGTGATGTCCTTTCACTTTTATTAGTTTAATTTCAACAACATTTTATGCTAATTTTTTATATTGCTAAGATGTGATGAACCCTTGTTATGAATTTTTGGTTTGAATAATTAATTTGACGTTAAATTGGTTTAATTGTTTGGGTGTTTATTATGGTTTAATTTGCTTTTCAATTACTTGGCCAATAATTGAATTGTTTGTGAATTTTATTGTCATTGAGAGAGATAATATGATCGTTAGCTCGTAATAATAAATATTGTGAGGTTCAATAGAGGATAGATATATACCTCTATACTTCATATGGTTGTTAAAGATGTTTTAGCTCGTTAATATTTTTTTACATGTTCGTATTTTTCATAGAGATATATATCGAGAAAAGCTTTTAAATAAAATAGTATCATTGACCAACAAGCATGATTTCTAATTGTCAATTTAAATTGTTGAATTAAAAATTGAATAGCAGGAGGGGTTCCACATCCTAGCAATACTTCTCGCAATTTTGATAAACTTTTACTTTGCTTTCTATTTAATTGATAGATTTAATAGTGTTAGTTACAACTCAACCTTGCTATTCGATTAAGGGAATTATTAGCTTTAACTCGATCAAACACATAGTTCTCGTGGGTTCGACACTCTACACACCACTTTATTACTTGTTCACGATCCCATTCACTTGAGGGTAATCAAGCGACCGAGTTTTTGGCACCGGTGTCGGGGCTATTATTTTTGACTAGTTTTAGTTAATTTTAACTTTAATCTGAATTTTATTTTTTATTTAGTTCATTAATTTAAAAAAATTACGGTGTTTCTTGCTTTCTTTTTCAGGAATTTGTATGCGAAGTTCGAGAACTGGTGATCTTGTTCAATTTGACCAAGAAATCGAACGAACATTCAACTTTCGAAGAAAACAACTTGAAACACACCAAAAAAGGGAAAGAGGAAGACATTGCAAACGAGAATCCGAATCAAATAGTCATCAGGGCTAATATGGGAGTAGCACAACTGAATATAGCTGCAGTGAATGAAAATGCAAGGCTCATGGGAGAGTATATGGTTCCACCGGTAGTGAAAAGCCAGTCCAGTACTGTACATCCGGCGTTTGATCAGGCAAACTTTCACCTGAGAACGGGTGTCATCAACATGTTACAAAATACGCTACAATTTTTTGGGAAAGATACAGAGAATCCCAATGCTCATATATCAGGATTTCTGGACATGTGTGCAACAATTGAGTATCCAGAGGTTTCAAGCGAAGCAATTAGACTAAGGCTCTTCCCATACACATTAAGGGACTCAGCAAGGGAATGGTCAGACACTTGCCCACCACAGAGCATCACAACATGGAACCAATTGAGTCAGAAATTTCTTGGCAAATATTTTCCACTGAAAAGGATTGCAAAGCTAAGGGACGAGATCACTACTTTTCAGTAAATAGACTCAGAATGCTATTCAAAGGTTTGGGAACGATACAAGGGTTTACTTCGCCAATGCCCACAACACAGATTGCAGAAGTGGCTTCAAGTGCAATACTTCTACATTGATTTGAACCTGATTAGCAGGGCTAACGTAGACTCTACGTGGGATGGTTCTATCGCAAAAAAAAAATCACAAACCAGGTCTACCAAATCATGGAAGACTTGGTATTTACCAGTGCACTTTGGCCTACTGAAAGAACGAGTGGAAAGAAAGCTGCTGGAGTATTCGTAGTTGATTCTTTAACAGCACTTTCAGCACAAGTAGCATCATTGACACAGAAGGTAGATCAGATGAGTGTAGCCCAGATAGTGGGACCAAAATGTAAACATTGTGGAGGGAACCACGAGAGTGTTGATTGTAACGTAGGATCTCCTTTTGCTCAGACAGTAGAAGACGTAAACTACACTTAGAATTTTTAAAGGCAACAACACAATTCAAATCCTAACACATATTACACAGGCTGGAGAAATCACCCAGATTTTCAATGGAGTAATAATCAGGGAGCTCATATTGCGCCACAGCAGACTGCACTGCTAGGTTTTCAGCAGGCTGAAAATAAGTCTTCATTAAAAGATCTTGTTACTAAATTGGTGGAGATCTCTACTCAACACATGCAAAGAACAGATAAAACTTTACAAGTTCAGGGAGCTGGTATCAAGAATTTAGAAAATCAGATGGGACAAATAGCAAAAGTACTCTCAGAAAGATAGCAATGAACACTACCAAACGACACGGAAACAAATCCTAAACAGTAGGTAATGGCAGTAAAAGTTATGGAGAGTGAGGAGATTGAGGCAATTACTACACGCAGCTGGGTTAAGCTTCCAGAAATTACAGTTGAGAGACGGGTGACAAAAAATAAAAAGGCACCTTTTATAGATGAGGAGCAGGTGGATATATCTGCACAACTAGACTAAGTAGTACCATCTCAAGAGCTAGAAAATCTACAAGTGAAGGCAACCGCTCCTATCAAACCTTATGTGCCTCCGGTCCCATTTCCACAGAGATTGCAAAAAAGGAAGTTGGAAGAACGGTTTGCAAAATTCTTGGATACCTTCAGGAAGCTTCATGTCAATATCTCATTGATTGAAGCTTTATCTCAAGTATCAAACTATGCAAAACTTTTGAAAGAGACCCTATCGAAAAAAAGAAGGCTCACAAATTTTGAGACCATTAAATTAAATGAGGAATGTAGTGCCATCTTATAGAATAAATTACCTCCTAAAGTAAAGATCCAGTGAGTCTCAAAATACCTTGCTCAATAGGAAAAGATTTGAATTTCAATTGCTTATGTGATTCAGGAGCAAGTATAAACTTAATGCCTTTCTCTGTATACAGGAAATTAGGATTGGAAGAGCTGAAGGACACATCCATCTCCCTTCAATTGGCAGATAGATCAATTAAATACCCACGAAGAGTGGTTGAGAACGTGCTCATTAAAGTGGGCAACTTCATATTTTCCAATGATTTTGTTGTCCTAGATATAGAGGAACCATGGGATGCAGCGTTACTTATCTTGGGTAGATCCTTTCTATCAATAAGCCGAGCAGTCATGGACTTTGAAAGTGGCAAATTGACATTGAGAGTGGAAGATAAGCAAGAGAAGTTCAAGATCTACAACACCATTAAGAATCCATTACATGAAGAGGTCAGCAAAAAGGTTAAGGAAGAGTGCAAGTATATTACTACAAAGGTGCAACAAGGCTCGTGAGAGACGGAGCCTAAACATCTAGTGAGCGTTGGACGAGAAAAGAATGGAGGGTTCAAAGTTTGGAGGGCAAAACGAAGATGCAAGGCCAGAAATTGTAAGGAGTGCAAAAGCTCAAAACACCTATTTAAGCCACCGTAATCAATTCATCCATACAGTCTAGCTAAAGACTATAAATTAAGCGCTGATTGGGAGGCAACCCAACTTCTAACCCTTTTATTTATTTTGCTTTCTGCATCGCATAGCACATAATTTGTTTTGATTACTAGGTTGCATTAGATTTAGACACGTTTTAATTTGAAGGGTATCACTATCCTTAATACTCCCCTTATGTCATTTAATTTATTGTTGGTATTTTGATTGTTTAGGCTAAATAACACATGTTTTAGGTTATTTGAATTTTAATATTTGATTTGAATTCTATATGCAGGAACATGATATCGCAGAATACTCGAACCAACATAAACCAAGGGAAAAGTATAATGAAAAATTTGCCTAGTCGTCATACATAGGACCTCACATATTCAACACAAAATATTTGGGAGTACCTTCTTCCTTTTCTTTCTTACCCCTTTATGTGCTTATTTATATTTTATGACATTGAAGACAATGTTGATTTTAAATTTGGGGGTGAAAATAAAAAAAAATTTAATTTTTGTTTTCATATATTTTTTTTATATTTTTGTGTGTTGGTTTTAGATATATAAAAAAAAAAGAAAATTTGAAAATTAAAAAAAATCTCTTTTATTTAGTTGTGTGCTTGTGTGAGTTAGACAGTCTAGATCAAAAATGATGATTAAATTTAAGATTTAGTGTTGATTTATAAACTATGGATACGTTGCATGCTAGACTGATTGAAACTTAACCTTGCAAAACTTGATATTACACGCGCACTAGAATTGAGTTTGACATCATGATGAAATGAGTTGTTTCATGTTCTTGATAGGTTGATTTAGTTGGAAATGCATGCTTTACCCAAACCATATTAAACTAATTACCCTTAGACCAAATTTAGCACAGTTTGGGGTGATTTTATTGTTGTAGAAAGATACGGATGTGATTAGGGATTCCTTGTGTGAAAAAGAAAAAAAATTGTGTGGATTGTCTGAGATAACCATGATAAAATTAGGTGAAAGTCTTAAGTTGGATGTCAATTTTCTTGAATAGGTGTATGATAAGGGGCATTGCACAAATCAATGCATATATTTTAAAATTAAAAATTCTCTTTGAAACCTTTATGACTCGAACAATTAAACCTACAAGGGTATCTTAAAACCTGATGCTCTAAAGTTATCTGATTTGGGAGTTATCAGCCTAAAACTCGCTACAAAACTCATTTAGAAAGCAATCAGAGATGAAGTTTTCCTTGAAATAAAAAAGAAAAAAATAAATAATTGTTCTTTTCGAAACCTTTTTGACTCGGGTTATTAAGCCTATAAGGGTGTTTAAAAATCTGGTGCCCTAAAGTCGTCTGACTTGGGAGTCATCGGCTTAAAGCCTGCTACATGAGTCATCTAGAAAGCTTAAAAGAAAATTCAAAAAAATAAAATAAAATAAAATAAAAAATGCATTAAATGTCTTGTTAAGTCCTAACACTTGTTCGAGGGAATTTGACTTTCGATGAAGGATAATTAGCATAGTTGAGTTTTGGCTGTCGAAGCAATCAAATAATTGAAGAATCCTTGTTCATTGATGTGTTGACTTACAACTAGTAACGTCTACCTGAATTGGAGAAGGTGAGGATATTAATGAAAAATTCAACCTTAGATTACATACTTGGAAAAGAGTGAAAAAAGAATAGGTTTGGGGGTGTGTGAATCTTACGAGAGATGAAGGGATAAATTCGACCATAGAAGGTCGGGAATTGGAACAACTCGTGATGTCATTAATGTCTACTTAACTCTTCACATCCACACGTCGGTTTTGCATTGGAAAAATGGATATTGGTTTGGTATCGTGAGTTTGAAGCAATTTGTAGATTTAATACCATAATCTCAAATCCTAAGGTAAAAAGTTAGACTGTCCAACTAAATATTTTCGCATGCTTGTGTGTCTGCTGCTATTTAAATTTTAGTTTTGTTCGAGGACGAACAAAAGAATAAGTTTGGAGATATTTGATAAGTGCAATTTGTGCACTTATTTAAGCCATATTATTAAATTTTTATGTTGTTAATTTATTAATTTCTATTTAACTTGGGTTAATTTTATTTTGTTTTTAGTGACGAACTCTTTCGGAGCAAATGGAGAAGGGTAAAGAACAAATTGGCCATTGAATGAAAATTGAGGTCTTTAAAACAAATACCACCATAATCGGCCTGAACTTTAATTTGTAATTGACTACTGTTGGTTTAGATAAAAGTGGTTTGGACTCTTTGAGAGAAAAAAAAAAAGAAAAGAAACGGGGCAGTCTTTAAATTGAGAGGAATTAGTGGCTGTTGGCCGGTTGACCCGGCCAATTTTTCAAACTGGCCTTTGACCAATGAAAAAAAAAGGCAAAATTATAAAAAACAGTGAAAACCAAAAAAAAATGAAGAGATTCCCAATTTTACCCTCACTTGAAAACGAAGCAAAGCCGAAGGAGATGGGAAAATACTGTAGCACAGTCGACCCAGTCACCGACAAATAAGGAAAAACAGGAGACCCACTTGGCCAAAATCCCTCTGAAGAAGGTAAGAAATTTATACAAAAAAAAACCATGTTTATATTTTTATTTTTGGAAAAAAGTATGATTTTCTACATATTTCTTGAGAAATTCATGTGTAAATGTGGAATTTTGGGTTGATATTACTTGGGAAGGAGTGGAGATCGCCGGAAATGGAGTTTTCCGGCGATCTCCTCATCGCAATCTGCCTGAAATGGCGACTGGGCGCCGTCTGGGATTTTCCGGCGATCTCCTCATCGCAATCTGCCTGAAATGGCGACTGGGCGCCGTCTGGGCTCGCCCAGCCGCCCCCGACGCCCAGATGGCCCAGTTAACTGGGCCGTCTGGGCGTCATCCCCGCCCAGTTGACTGGACGCTCTGCCCAACTGGGCGCCCAGTCAACTGGGCCAGACCGGCCCAGTTGACCCAGTTGACTGGGCCGTTTTAAATTTTTTTTATTTTTTTTTCCGGTTATTATTGAAGTTAATTAAATAATTATTAATGGCTTATTGTGTTATTGTAATTATTTATTTGAATTGGTTAATTTGAATGTTTACTATGTATTTAAAATTATTAGTAAATATAAGATGTAAATGTTATATTATTTATCGAAATATTTATTAGTTGCTAATTTAGATTAATTAATTTTTTATATTAAGTAATAGTAAAAAAATTAAAAGAAATAATATAATACTAAATAATGAATATATCTAAAGAATTGAAAAAAATATTTAAACATTTGTAAAATAATAAAAATAAGCAATTAAATTTGAAAAGTAAATTAGCAAAAAAAACTAAATTAGAAAAGAATTAAAATTAGTATTTAAACATTCATTAAAATTAAAAAACTAAATTAAGTGTTAGAAAAATAATTAAAATATTAAAATAAGCATTTAAAATCAAGTGTTACTAAATTAATTTTAAAAAATGAAATATTAAATAAGATATATATAAAGAATTTAAATACATAATTAAACATTTGTAAATAATTAAAATAAGTTTTAAAACTCCATTAAAATTAAATAAGTAAATTAACTGTTAGAAAAAAAATTAAAATAAGCAATTAAAATATCAAAATAAGTGATAGTAAAATAATTAAAGAAATAATTAAATATTAAATAACATACAGTAAACTATGCATTAGATTCATTTGAATTGTTTATTATTTCTAAAAAAGAAATTACTTTAAGAACAGATTGTGAAGCAATTGTTAGTTTTGTTAATAAAATGAAATTAGAAAATAAAAGAAGTAATAGAAGAAGATGGTTAAATTTTATAGATAGAATTACTAATACTGGATTAGTAATTAATTTTGAGCATATTAAAGGTAGTGATAATAAAGTGGCAGATATACTAAGTAGAATAATAATAGATAGAAATTATTAAATCTTTTTAACATAATTTTGTTATACAGATGACAAGACCAAAGCCTATAAGACCAGGAATTCCACCTAGGAATTCTTTTGCATCAAGATCTTTACCACAGACTCCATTTAATCAGAATAGACCAATGTTACAAGATAAGTTAAGGTTTGGAAACCAAGAACTTATAGTTTTTCCCAATAGTAATATTTCTTTTAAAATTTTACCACATATTTCTTTATCTAGAGAAGAAAAATGTATTTTAGATAATTTATGGATTTCTTATAATAAGAATCCAAAAGATCAAAAATATTTTTTAGCATGTTTAAATGCTCTTTCAGAACATTTTAGCCAAGATCATAAACAATTTAAATGTTATGTTGTTTTAAATGGAAGACTTCCAGGAATTTATCATACTTGGTTAGAAGTTTCAGATTGTATTAAGAATTTTCCAAATCCTCTTTATAAAGGATTTTATTCAATTTCAGAAGCATTAGAAGAATGCAGAAAATTTATTGGCCCAAATTAAAAACACGTTCCCACCCTTCAGAGCTAACGGCTGGGTTCTATAACACGGCCAATAGAGATGGTTATGAGGCCATTGCTGCAATCTTCTCAAGAAATTCCTGCAAAATTATACTTCCTGGAATGGACCTGTCAGAGGAGAATGAACCAAATGAATCCCGCTCAAGCCCAGAATTATTACTTGCACAAATAGCATCGGCTTGCGGAAAACATGAAGTACAAATCTCTGGCGAAAACTCATTGGTTTCGGTTAGTCCAAGGGGTTACGAACAGATCAAGAAGAACTTGGTGGATCAAAATGTAGTCGACTTGTTCACATATCAAAGAATGGGAGCTTATTTCTTTTCTCCCGAGCATTTCCCTTCATATACTAAATTTGTTCGGAGCCTAAATCAAGCGAATCTGCATTCAGACGACCTAGTTACAGAAGAGGAAGGAACTGCTGTCTCTCTCCCTGGTACAAATCTCCGTATGCAAGCTGCTTAGATTGAGTATATCAATGTAAATAGACAAATTAAAACCGAGTATTGTAACACTAATATACAAAAGACTTACCTGTGATATTGTTGTGTATCAGACGGGAGCTTGTTCCCTCTCACACACAAGTGACAGGCTCACACATGCACGCACGCAACATACTGATAGCAATTTGCCTCAAAGCATCGATTATTAGAACTTTTTCGTACTTGTTGCCTCTAATGCTAATTTCTTCTTACAATTTGGAGTTCGTTGTCTTGGGAGAAACTACTAGTGTTAGAACTGTAGTCTTGCAAATAAGCCTATGCTGATGGTCAAGAGTCATTGGAGCTGGTATGTTGCATATACTGGTAGTCTGATTGCAGAGAGGCCCGCTGTTAAGCCTTAGCTGGCCAGAGTTTTGTGTTGGGTCTATCTGGGCCCGGCTTGAAACTATTTTCTGTGGTTCATGCCAAGGTGGGTCTTGGGACTGGACAAGACAGGCTTACAGATGAATTTAGGGCAACTTACAAAAATACCCTTAAAATTAGACGTATTTTGAAAAATCATATGAAAAGTTTTTTGAAAGTAAAAAATACTGCCTAAAATTAAAAAGTGACACAATGCCACTTTTTTTTTTTTTTTTTTTAAAAAAATTTTCTTTTTTTTTTTTTTTTTTTTTTTTTTTTTTTTTTTTTTAATTTGAAATATGCCATCTGAGATATATGAACTTGGGCCTAACTCCATTCTTGTAAGGACACCACTGGCACTCCCTTATCAAGAATTCTTAAAACAGTGATCCCTTTCCCTCTTCTATGCGTCTCCTAGCCTCTCCACTGGGCTTTTACGCTTTGAGAGGTCACTCAGGGCTTATTTTAAAAACAGTTTTAAACTTTAAACTTGGAGTTAAGACATGCTCTTATCATATACTCAGCATGAAACATAAAAATTTTTACAAAATCATAAAAATTTTATGAACAGTAAATGTTCTTATAAGATCTGGAACTAATATTTATTATTAGCCCCATATCTTTTAGAACTATATGAAACATACCTACCGGAATGATCCATCGGTAGTTTATAAAATAAAATATTTTTGTAGGATATTATTTCATCTAAGAATAAGAACAATTAAGAATTTCCCTTTCGGGAAAGAAAGAAAATTAGAACATATTTGAGAGAATTTAAAACTTGTATTGTATATATGTTCTTCCGTGTTTTTACAAATGAAAGAAGAATGTGAGTGTAGTAAAGAAAGAGAATGTCAATTAATAGAAAAGGAAGAAATAGAAAATTTAAATTTTTTGGAAGAATTTTATGAAAATTATGAAGACATATGTTTAGACTTTATAGAAATTGAAAAAATTTATGATTTATTAGTAACAGAACAAGATATTAAAAATATGATTAGTAAACTTGAAAAATTAGAAATATTAGGAGAAAATATTCTTAAATATTGGGATAAAGATAAAGTATTTTGTGAAATAAAAATTAAGAATCCAGAATATATTATTAAAAC
>NC_036241.1:12052860-12057045 GCF_002742605.1 Olea europaea var. sylvestris | reverse complement strand
TATACCTGAGGACGTGGAGGGGGTACCCGAGGAGGAGAGGGTACCGGAGATGGAGGTGGAGGTGGTATCGGAGGTGGGGGTGCCCGTGCAGGGGATACCCGAGGTCGTCGAGGGGGCATCGGAGGTGGAGGTGGAGGTCGTACCCGTGCAGGGGATACCCGGGGATGCCGATGGGGTACCTGAGGAGGATAGGGTACTGAAGCTGGAGGTGGTACCCATGCACGGGATACCCGGGGATGTCGAGGGGGCACCGGAGGAGGAGAGGGTACCGGAGGTAGAGGTGGTACCCGAGAAGACGCCAGACTCGCCGGTCGTGGTCTTTGTGTCGGAGGAGGTGGTCCCGACAGCAGCGCGAGGGGGTCGTCCCGATGGCTGGGGAGATGGAGATTTCCGAGGCACATGAGGAGCGGGTGGTCGGCAAGAGGCCAAGGGTGCCATCACAGTACGTTCTTTCTCCCTTTACCGCGGAGGCGAAGAGGAGAAGGTTCGTCGACGGGACGCACCCGAATTTATTCAGGGAGGTGGACCACGCCAAGTGGAAAGCCTTTGAGATAGAGTGGAGAGCACTGCAGCCTGGGTCAGTTTTGTATTTTATGTAATTACTATAGTACGCAGACGCTGACACTGACACATGTATACTTCATATAATTAAAAATTCTGTTCTTATTTTTTCAGGGCCAGCCGCACGATTGCTGAGAAGACAATCTCAAATGCTTACAAGTGGTTCCACGACATCACCACTTCGGGGGCTTGGCTCGCCGACGATGTAAGTGAAATGAAAATATTGTTATTTATTATGTACGTTCGAAATCAATTTTTTGAATGAAATTCGTAGATTAACTCCTTTCTTTATTGGTGTTTCTTTATGTAGCACATCGACTTGAGCATGGATTTGCTACGGGATCGTGCTGAAAGACATCCAAAATCATTCAACATTCCTGGCAGACTCATATTGAACACCGAGTTCATCCGTGCCGTTGACATTGAGTACCAGTCGTTCCAGGCTATGGGTAGCGAGTACACGGTGCCGGAATATATGATGAAATGGGTCGTAGGGATGTGACCGAGTGTCGGTGGGAAGCCATGGGATGGCTGTACGCATATGTACGTACCAGTATGTCTGAATCATCACTACATTGCAGTGGAAATCGTATTCGCCGACTCCATGATGTATGCGTACGACCCCGATCATTCATGCCTGACACAAGGCCAGCTCGAGCAAAATCTAGAGTCGCTGTCTGTGATCGTTCCCATGATGGCTAGACGAGCGAGCATCAATGTACAAGACAGATTGGCCACCGTGCGGAACACGACGACGACGAGGCAACAAATATCGTAAGTGTTTGTAATTTTTTTTCTGTCATTTACATCTTAGTTTCTAACTAATTTTCGATGTGCTAATACAACACTGTTTAATTGCAGGGGTGATTGCGGCATATTCGTCATCAAATACATAGAATTTTTGAGTGTGGCACATAAGGTTGATGCAATCAACCAGGCATGGATACAAAATTGGAGAAATAAACTAGCATGTGATTTATTTGAATTTAATGGGGATCCGTAAATAATTGTACATATTTTTACATTTATTTAAACATTGTACAATTCATTCATTTATTTGTAATTACGAAAAAATTGTAAAATGTTGATTGCGTATGTAATATTTAAATATTTATTTTACAATGTAGCCTACCGTATAATGCAGTTTCTAGAAAAAGTTTCGATTTCAAATAATTAACATAAATAATATGCATAACAAATGAATGTAATGAATGAGTGTGGTGGGGATCATCTATGTATAGCCACTTCACTACATGTGCACATATAAAAATCTCCAATTAAAACTGTCTACACGTGCACCTGCTACCATTCAAGTCCACAATATATCTGAAATTACGTGCATATCTCATAGAGAAGCGAAACTGATCCAATGGTTCTACGCATACCTTTCTAGCCATATCTAGAGTCTTGAAGAGTTTATCTTCCTGAGCCGGAGCTAGCACACTTGTGCAACTCTGTAATTCCTCACGCCAATCATGAAATCACTATTTTAACTTTTCACGAATGTTCTCAATCATTGTAAGAATTGGTAACTCTCGATCTTTCTTGAATAAAGCGTTAAGCGACTCCGCATTGTTCGACGTCATCATGTTGTATCGACGTCCTGGAAAATGTGATCGTGCCCAATGTTCAATCCCCATCTCTGTTAGATACTCCCATGCAGCATGCGATTTACTGTCTATTTCGACCATGAACTTATCAAACTCTTCAAAACTGTAAGCCTCTGCAGCTCTTCTAAACAACGCAATGACGCCATTGCCTCGATACCTGGTCTTCAAGTTTCCCTGTATATGGTACATACAATAACCATGATGTGCTTCGGGGAAGATTTCGGCGATACCATTTATTATTGACTGCCCTCGATCGGTTACGAATGCAAGATTTTCGACATCTCCAATTACTTCCCTCAACTTCGTGAAAAACCAACTCATTGCTATATCATTTTCTCCGTCGACTATGCCGAACGCAAGAGGGTAAATTTGGATGTTCGCATCTTGGCATGTTGCAATAATCAACTTGCCCCCGTATCTCGCCTTAAGGGTTGTACCGTCGACTAAGATTAAGGGTCGCATTGCATTTCGAAATCCTCGAACACATTGTCCAAGGGCCATAAAGAAATATCTGAAGCGATTTTCGTCATCCTTCTCAATAAAAAATGCTGACCCAGTATTAATTCTTCCCATGTTATAGCAATACCTGGCCAATGTAAATAAAAATAATCATAATTTAGATAATATATTAAATATTAAATGAACAGAAAAATAAACAATTCAATTAAATAATTAATTACATATAAATAAACAATTGAAATTAAATAATTAAAATTTACTATAATAAAGAAATAAACACTTAAACAATGAAATACCTGGCTAATTTCGCATAACTCTCCTCAGCCGAACCCATCAAATCCTCCAATGCACATTCTTTAGCCTTCCAAGCCTTCTGATAGCTCATGACCACCCCGTACTCTCGTCGAACATCATTAATGATGTCCGAAGGTCTGTAGATCGTTCGTGGATCCTGGAACTTGTGCATTATTTCTCGACCAATAAACCATGATCGGGCCTGCCTATGATCATTTCGACGAATACCCACTTCGCAAGTATGTTCCCGTGCATACTTATGGACTACAAAGAACTCATTCGTGTCCATCTTAGTCGCTCGCAAACGCCAATGGCAACTGTCGTCAACGCAGATAATTGTGTATAACGACTTGTTTGATTTCTTCACTTTAAACTCGAAGTTATGTTTTAAAGCAATCCGGTGCACAGCTTCTTGCAATTCTTTCTTTGATTCGAATAGTTGCTCGACATATACATCTTCATCATCGGGAACTACACGCGAACAATTAGAGGACCGTGTACTCGGTCCGGCCTGCGAGCTCCCACCCGACTCATGTCTCCTACGAGATAAAGCAATCAAATCCTCGTTTGTAAATGCATTTTCATTCTCGTTGTCTTCAACTATCGATGGAATTCTGTGCGTAACAGTGTGACCATGGTGAGTAGCAGTGGTCTCGGGAATAACCACATCATCTTCACGAACAATCTGAATTGTATCCCAAACATCATTTACATTACGATTCTCTTCATTTGAAACTTCGTGTTCCCCCTCGTGGACATTCTTCCCCAATAAAGTTACGCAAATAGGAGTCGACTTCCGGCCTTGATTCAATTTAATTAGATGTTTCATTTCCACTTCAGAAGTAACTTTCATAGGTGGAATTGAAATGGTTGAATGCTTATGAAACAAAAATCCCAATTCCATATCGTACTGAGAGGGATCGACGTTAAGCATGTTTTGTATATCACTGTACATTTCTGCGAACGATGTACTCCTTGTTATAAAAATTGCTTTAACCCCATCTCCTTCACTCGTCCATTTTCATTCCCACTGAGCATTTTCATTCATTTGAAATTCACCAAAGCAACAAATTGGGACACATGCTGATGCCATATCTGCCACAAATTAAAAATAATGAATTAATATATAATTTTTTAAATTGTTCATTTCATATTTAATTTAATTTAATACTTTAAATAATTCATTGATTATTTTAAATGTTTCAAAAATATTTATTTCAATTAATATTTAAATATTCATTAATATTTATTTCAATAAACA
>NC_036241.1:12039795-12052762 GCF_002742605.1 Olea europaea var. sylvestris | reverse complement strand
AAAGCCGGCCCAACCGGCTGGGAACAGCCGGCTGTTTCCAGCCCCCAGATAACTGGGCCGGCTGTTTCCATCCGGCCCCGACAACTGGGCCGGCTGGAAACATTTGGCCCAGCTTTTTTCGTCCGTTTCATCTGAAATTTACGCTCTAATTTTTTATTTTTTCCCTTTTTCAACGAAATAATGTTTAAATATTTATTTTACAGACACCTATAAATTTTTCCTGTAAAATATATGCATACAGAGATGAATTTCTTTTGTTGTTTTTGCTATAAAAAATTATAAATCTGTGTTTAAATACTGTAAAATTCATCTGCCTTTCTCAAAATAATTATTTACAGATTCAAACAGTAAACTTAACTAAAACAAAATTCAAAATATGTATTTACACTTACCAATTTCCAGTGCCGACTGTGAGTATTGTTTATTTCTTGAACCTTTGATAATTTTGGGAGATTTCAATATTTTAGCAGATGGAAGGAAAAAATTCTTTTTTACTGTATTGGAGAAACTGATAAACCAAAACTGATTTTGAAATTTACGTATGGAAGTAACAGAATTTATTTAAACTATTAAGGGTATTATTGTCTTTTAAACAATTGATATACTTTTGTAATTATTAAACATGAATAAGGGTAGAATTGTCTTTTTAATGGCAATAGACCAATGTGGTGAATACAAAAAAAAAATGGTCAAAATGAAAATTTGGTTGTTTGACCAAGCTATTTTAAAAAGTACCCCTTAAATTGAAGAGAATTGGAGGGCTCAATCATATGGTGTGTATATATATATACACACACACATTAGAGTAGGGAGAATTGATACACGCACAGAAAAGGGGGCTGCAATATTATATCTTTACACATTGGGCAGTGACGTGAAGGAGGTTGGAGAAGAAAATACATTCTCGAGAAGTCTGCGGCTGTGGGAAAATTGAGGGTGCCGAGGCTGAATTTTAGAAATATATATATTAACAGAAAACGGCATATTCAGGTGGCCGAAAATTGAAGTGCTGAGTTAATAAAGTCGGCCAGCTGCTGGGGGTGAATAATTGGGTTGAAAAGTTGAATTAAATAAATATATATACCCATAGAGAGCCGAAAACTGGAGCTGGGACTAGAATTAAAATTAGGAGGTTGCTTAGTAAATAATTGGGCTGAGTTTAATATAGAATACGCGCACAAGAAGGAGGAGAATTGGACTACAAAAGTTGGCGGTTGTTGGGGATTATACGTATAAAAACATAAACCAGCAACTTGTGGAAATTGAGGCAACTTTTGGGTGGCTGAATTCTGTTATATAGATAAACAAAAATTGGTGGCAGATTGAAGGAAAATGAAGGCAGAACACTAGCAAGAGTAAATTACATACACGCGCAGAAAGCCGAGGCAGCTGGAGACGGAATTAAGCACGTTCTATCTATACTTTTGGTGATGTCCTTTCACTTTTATTTGTTTAATTTCAACATGTTAGGCTCATTCACGTTCGTATTTTTCATAGATATATAGGGAAATCGCGTGTAGGATTAGATTTAATTGCTATCGAGAGAAACTTTTAAATAAAACATGAACATTGATCGACAAGAATGATTTCTAATTGTCAATTTAAATTGTTGAATTAAAAATTGAGTAGCAGGGGGGATTCCATATCCTAGCAATATTTCTCGCAATTTTGATAAACTTTTACTTTGCTTTCTATTTAATTGATAGATTTAATAGTGTTAGTTACAAACTCGACCTTAGTATTCGATTAAGGAAATTATTAGTTTTAATTCGATCAAACACATAGTTCTCGTGGGTTCGACACTCTACACACCACTTTATTACTTGTTCACGATCTCGTTCACTTGCGAGCAATCAATCGACCACTAACTTTATTGGAGTAAATGTTGGAGTGACTTTTGAAATTGAGTAAAGACAAAATAAGTGCACGAGTTTTCCAACATATCCAATTTCAAGCCGCGAGCACCTATTGCTGAAAATCACAAGCGAAAGCTTTGCGGCACCTCATACATTTTTTTTACTCTTGCATGTTTTGGATTCTCATTTTATTGGTAAGACACTATTTGCAGTTCTATAATTCCAGTCTCCCTGGAAATTTTGACAATAAAAATATATAATTTAATGATTCGAATACTTTCAGTTCAAGAACTTTGTTATTGAAAAAATGATTTGAGGCAAACCACCTTGTTTATCAACTGCACAGTTAGTGCAAGTGCAAGTCAAAGAAGTAATTCCAAGTTTTCACATTGCTTCAATACATGGAAATTACTGAGATACTGTCCAACGAGATAAATTGAATTCTTACAATTGTCATTATTGTCCTAAAGCATAAATCTCTTCATAAGCCTTGCATAGCCCTAGAAAAAGGGGTGGAGGATTATAAATTTTGAAAATCGTAATGTTTCACCTATAGCTTTAGCTTTAGGGATCTCCTTCTACTCGCAGTTTATGATGCACAATAATGCATTCTTCCATGGCGGGCATAGGGATGGGATAGGTGCGGTGTGGTTGGAAAAAGATGGTGGTCGATAAAGATGATGGATCTATTTTATTTTTGTATTTTTGTTCATTTTTGTATTTTCTTTATTTAATTGTTTTAACTCAAACTAAGCGTAAATTGTTCGTTTTATTCAAAATTTACATTTTAACGCAAGGCCGGCCCTGAGAATTTAGAGGCCCTAGGCATTTAATTATTACGGGGCCCTTCAACATAATATTTATTTTACAAGTGCAATAATATGTAAATATTTAGATAATTAATAATTTTATATTATAAAGAAAACTTTGTAAAATTGAAAAGATAGAACAGCAAAATAAAACTTCTCTTAGAGATTATAAATTATTCAAATCTCTCTACTGCTGATTAAACTTTTACATAATGTAATTCATTAAAATATCATAACAGACGAAACTTTTAACTTCAAGCCTCTCTGGAACTGAATTGTTGAAGGGTTACAAGTTTGGCTTTTAGTATAATAAATCTAACTCATTTTGGAGTGAATCTGGCTGATTTTGAGCATGTCCGGTTCTTAAGTTACTTTCACGGGATCTATTTTTCAGTTTTTTGCTGATAATTGGACCGATTTTAAGTTTTCAAGTTGAACTAGCGGATCAAGTCCAACTTCGATAACACTAGTTCAAACAAGAGTTTACAAGGCATAATGAGACATTTTCATGAGTCAAAGATCTTAATAATGTAATTTTCCCTTTTATCTATGTACTCCTCATCTAAGCAAAGACAAATATGGGAATGTAATATTTGATTCAGAGACCCAAAGTGACAAAAAAAAACGTCATTCATTTCATTCTATCAGGCAGCAATATGGAAAAACATAAACAAGTTTGAAATAGGCGAGGCCGTGGGTGCACAGTAATATGAATACCTTGTTAAGGAATAGTGTTAGGAGAAGGGGTTTAAGAGGAAGCGTTTCGTATAATTTCTAGCAGCAGATGGATATCAGACTTCAAATGAGCAACCGACAACGCCGTAACAGCCATAAGAAGAAGACAAAGAGGCCGAACCTGTAGTTGGGTAATCGGATTTCTCGCTGGAAGTTTTGCTGGTGCACTAGTAGGTTTTACTTTTTAGGGATTGGTATTCTTTGTTTTCCTTTTCGATTTGTGGTTTTGGATTTGGCCAGTTTTAGCCTTCTTTTTTTTTTAGAGGCCCCATCAAAAACTGGGGCCCAAGGCAGTGGCCTTGTTTGCCTTGGGCCAAGGCTGACTCTGTTTTAACAGTTGATCAGGTATTTTTTCGTACAAAATGTAAAGCAGAAGTCTGAAAGGTTTGGTACTTTGGGTGTTAGAAATCAAGTGTTCAATATCTCATCATCACAATATTTAGAGGATCACGATCCCGGATGCAATTTACCCAAATAGTAATGTCAAGGCTATCCATGCGACCTATGTATGGAATCCCCAACTGCCATTTAAGAGGTCTTGCCTTTTTTAACTTCTATTATTATTGCCTCTTAGCATGTTGATGCTTGATAAAATCAAAGTATGGAGTTAAAGAGCTTAAATCAAAGTATTGATTGTTGATTGGCATCACAATAGTTGGCATCAATTGAAAAAACAATGTAAGACTATCAAATTTTCTAACCTTTTTTTGAAGGTTATCGTTCATATTTCATAGCAAGAACACAAATCAGAGTAGAAATAGATTTACTTTGAAATTTAATGGATAAGTCTTTTATATAAATGGACTCATATTTTATCACATAAGTGTTACGCTATTGAAATCTAAATATTTTCTTTTTATAACATGTAATCACACTTATTGAGTTCGTCCCTCGATTCACAATAATCGAGACATAGTTTACATTGAACTAAATGACAATTGGGGATTTCATACAAAAATATTAAGATGTGCACTACAATATGTTGGTCTTTATTCGCCGCCAAGTTTATCATGTTTAATATCATCACATTGCAATTTTTATTCTTATATACATGATTCCATGTGTTTATTGGAGAAAATTCGTGGTGATTAGCACAGCGTGTGTCGAAGTTGAAATGGAAAACTAGCTCTATGGACTAAACTCACTATGTTATGAAATTGAGAGAAGTGATCCTAGAAAATATGATTCTGTAAATTGTCTCAAGTTATGTGTGATAGTACATCCAATATGATTATAGTATTGAATTCATTAGAAAAATAAAAATAAAAGATGATTATAATGTTGTGGGGTGAAATGCCTTTAATTATGACTAAACGTGTTGGAATAGTTTGTATAAATGAGGACTTATATAAATAAAATAATTTTGCAAGATGATTGTATTGAATACTATGATATTTATTACTTGAACATGACTTATTCATCGTAGCCTTTGCTTTGTACGTAGGAATTTTCTTCGTGTACAGAAATCGGGTTTTATACAGAACCCAACCAGATATCTCACAAATGTGGGCCCCATCTGAATAAAAAATGACCAAAAATTAGCATGCCTATCCCCCATTGTTTGTGATTGGTAAAGTCCTTATGAATGCACCCGTGTACGCCAACCATCACTCTTGTAGGTTGCGCCTATAATTCTTAGTTAAAGTTCTTTTTACATTGACTTGTAAATACATAGTATTTTGAAATAAAATTGAGATGACACGGTACATAGTATTTTGAAATAAAATTGAGATGACACGGTTGCCTTCTTCGTATAGTTATTGTTTCTAATTTCAATTGTGTAATGATAGTACTATTATTTTTGTGGTTTCTAAAAGTTTCTAGAATTTTAGGCAAATTTGTAGGCTCCATATATCGTGTTCTAGTTACTCATATGCTAACATGAATTTGCTGTATACACCTTGTTAAATATTACACGGGACTACCCCTTTATAATCCAAAAATCAATTAAATAACTCTAATATCCCTTTTCAAATAATATTGTCGTAAATGGTTGTCAAATGTGACTGCTATGATATTCGATGTTATGTTTATCCCTTTTCGTATAATATTGTTGTAAATGGTGGTCAAATGTGACGGCTTTGATATTCGATGTTATGTTTAGCACCATTCAATTATGGCTCGTTTGAGTCTCCATTCTATATTGTAGAGTTGTAATCACAAATTGCGACTCTCTAAAATCGTGTAAATGGAAAGATAATGATTTTTTCCCGATATAAATGAAGTGAACGATTTATTCTCACTCTATATAGCGATAAAAAAAAAAAAAAGAACATGTCATTAAATTACCACATATTTTGGGGGGAAATTTTGAAATTTTTGAATTAATTAAATTCCGAAATATCTAAATCACCTAAATTTTCAAAATTAAAAAAATAGGGAAATTTGGCCCATTAGCCTAACTAGACAATGTATTTGGTTAAATGGCCTTTAACCAAAAATAAAAATAAATAGAAAAATACAAAATATTTTAGTTGGCAAAAATGACAAAATTCCTTTTTAGTTTTTCTCATTTCATCCTGTCATTTCTCTTCCAAATTCACCTTAAAATCTTTTTTTTTTAAATAACGTCTTCTTCTTTCTTTTTTCATCTTCTTCAATTTTAGGTCTTCAAAATTACAATCACTTATTTTCTTCTCTTCAATCGTCATTATTGCTACCCTAAAATTATATTCTTTGTTATATTTTTCACTTATTTTGGGTATCTTTTGAGTATTTGAACAAGGACTTGGCTAGCATATCACTTACATTGGAAAATCACATTTAAATTTGAAGAAAGATAATCTTAGAAATCACATTTATATTATATTTTTATTATTAAACAATATTTAGTTGGAATTATTTTCGTATTTAGTATGTTTTTTGTATTATTTACAACCATTGGATGTAATAGCACTCTAACTGCTATACAAAATATAAAACATCACTCCAATCGTTATTTGTAAAGTAAAATGACACGATAGTCATTATTGCTATAGTTTGATTTTTTTCAATAAAATTACCTCTAATAATGTATTCGCTAATGTATATAATACAAAAATATTCACTAGTCACAAAGAACGATTGAAATGACATTTTATATTATTGAGATGGTAGAAGTACAAGTCATGACACTCATATGTATCAATTAAGTTAATGAACATATCTATCAACTTTTGTACATGTCATGTACTTATTACAACATAAATAAATTTCACTTATTATTTTTGGGGAATAAATGGATCGTAACTGCGTATACTCGTATTTATGCATGTAACAGCACAAATGTTTTTTTCATGTCAAGTAACGACATTTGTGTCATTCCAAAAGTTTCATCTATATCTAATTTTTTCAACAAAAAAACATTTAATAATGAACTTTCTAATGTATGTCACATAGAAAGTTTGACAATGTCATAAATAACGTAAATAAGTTCCACTATTGATTCTCAGCGCATAGATAAAACGTGACTATTTATACTTGTATTTACACATATAGCCCTTATTTGAGCCCCATTTTTCATTAAAATATATTATTAAACAGTAATTTGATCTCATTTTAATTACACTTTCTTCAATAAAATAATATTACACGCAAACTCAAAATTTTTCTTATTTTTTAGCCACAATTCTCTATCGTAAAACTATTACAAAATTCATTTTTTGAAAAAAGAAGGGGCTGAAACAATCCCATAATGGCACAAGGGTCGTTTTCATCTTAATGACGACGCTTGTGATGTTTTGTTGATTTTTCCTAATTTTTTTAATGTCTTTTATGTTAAATGTTTGCGTTTCAATTATACACTTCTTTTTAGTTTGTTGTTATTCCGTGATAATGACATATGTTACGTTATTAAAAATATAAGCATCCATGAGAATAGTACAAGTATCGTTATTGAATTTATAAAAGGGAGATGAGAACGATGTAAGTGTTGTTATATTTGTTACAAACTTTCATGAGAATGGAACAAACATCATTATTGACATAAAAATGTTTATGATTTGTTAAGAGGTCCAATATTTGAGATTGTTATGTTGGAATAAAATCAAAATATAGGAGAAATTAATAGAACGGTACAAAACCCGTTACTGAAATGAAAATGACCATTCTGTGTTCTAACTATAAATATGAGTTGAGAAATATGCTCATTTATTGTCATTTTAGCCTCCCAATGATAGCACAATTGCCGTTGTGACTGTAAATTTACTTTTCTATGAGAATGACACTTGTGCCGCTACTAAAATAAGAATGTCTAGAAGAACTTTATAGCTATTATTATGCTTATAAATATAATTATCTATGAAAATTGCACCGTGTCATTGTTGAGAAGAAAACGTTTATGAAAATGGTACATCTGCCATTGTATTTAATTTATAAATGTCTACGAGAATGGCACAAGTGCCGTTTAGAGTATTTAAAAGATCTCTGAGAACGGTATTAGCGTCGTTACTGAGATTAAAAGTTCCAAGAGAACAACACAAGTGATGTTACCAAAATAAAAACTTTTATTATTACTGTGAGAAAACACAACTTAAGATGTCCATTTCTAAAGGTCGTAGCTTTGGAAACAAACCAAAATAAATGAGAAATCAATAGAACATCTCAAGTGCCGTTGTTGATAATAAAACAGTACTTCTGCCATTCTATTTATAATTACGAGTTTAAATAGTCATGACCATCGTGCCTCAAGAAATAATAAGTTGAACTCAATTAAGTTGTAAGGTAGACATGACATTTAAAAAAAAATTGAGAGATATGCTCATCATTTTTATTTTGTTGAAAATAATAGAATCACTTGTACTTTCAACAACTTTATATCAAATAATTTACATTATTTCAATCGTTTTTTGTGACGTGATTTATTTTTCTCGCGCACTTTATAGATCCAATGCTTGAGGATAAAAGATCATTGAAAACGACACTTATGCTGTTTATTGAAATGAAAAGTTCTAAAAGAACATAATTAATGCAACTTAGAAGATGAAAAGGTCATTGAGAACGGCACTTGTGCCGTTACTGAGATGAAATGTTCTAAAAAATGACACAAATGTCGTTATTGAAAATATAATTCTCCATGAGAACGATACTTGTGCTTTTATTGTAAAGTAAACGATACTTGTGTCGTTTTATCTATAAATACGAGTATAGATAGCCTCAAAACTCATTTCAGCTGCAAGACGGATACTCCATTTGCAAAAATTGAGAGATGTGCTCATTCATTATATTTTCCAACGAATCAATACAATGACTTGTGATTTTACCAACTCAATATCGTATAACTTATGTCAATTCAACCGTTCTCTATTACGTGATCAACATTGTTAACTTTCTTAAGTCAGGGAATCCATGTTTGAGGTCGTTGTGTCGGAAAAGAAGCAAAATATTTGAGAAATCAAAGAACGACGCAAAAGTTGTTAAACGACATTTGTGTCGTTCTGTCTATAAACATGAGTATACGTAGTTACGACCCATCAATGCCTGGAGAATCAATAAGTTGAACGCATTTCAATTGCAATATGACATTCCATTTACAACAGTTGAGAGATGTACTCATTGATTATATTTTCTAACGAATCGATACAATGACTTGTGATTTCATCAACTCAATGTCGTGTAATATATGTCAATTCAACCGTTATTTGTCTTATGATCAACCTTTCTAACTTTCTTAAGTTAGGAGATCTAATGTTTGAAGTTATTGCGTTGGGAAAAAAACAAAATATTTGAGAAATCAATAGAACGACACAAGAGCTGTTAAATGGCATTTGTGTCGTTTTATCTATAAACATGAGTATATAGCCACGACGCATCTATGCCCCGGAAATCAATAAGTTGGACTCATTTCAATTGCAATATGAACATTCCATTTACAAAAATTAGGAGATTCGCTCATTGATTATATTTTCTAACGAACCAATAGAATGACTTGTAATTTCACCATTTCAATGTCGTATAACCTTTCTAACTTTCTTAAGTTAGGGGATTCATGTTTGAGGTTGCTGCGTTGGAAAAAAAATAAAATATTTGAAAAATCAACAGAACGACGCAAGAGCTGTTAAACGACACTTGTGTCATTCTATCTGTAAATACGAGTATACGTAGCCACGACCCATCTATACCCCAAAAATCAATAAATTGAACTCATTTCAATTGTAATATGAATATTCCATTTACAAGAGTTGAGAGATATGCTCATTAATTATATTTCTAACGAATCAATACAATGACTTGGGATTCACCAACTCAAAATCGTATAACCTATGTCATTTCAACCGTTCTTTGTCATGTGATCTACCTTTCTAACTTTCTTAATTTAAAAGATCTAATGTTTGAGGTTGTTGCGATGGAAAAGAAGCAAAATATTTGAGAAATTACACAAGAGCTGTTAAACGATACTTGTGTAGTTTTGTGTATAAAGACGAGTATACATAGCCACGATCCATCCATGCCTCGAGAACTAATAAGTTAAACTCATTTAGGTTGTAAGATGGACATGTTATTTACAAAAGTTGAGAGATATACTTATTAATTATATTATAATGAACCAATAGAATAACTTATATTTTCATCAACTCGATATCATATGATTCATGTTATTTAAGTCATTTTTAATCACGTGATTAACATTTCTATCTTACGCACGTTAGTGGGTCCAATGCTTGAGGTCGTCGAGTTAAAAATAAATTAAAATATAGAAGAAATCAACAAAATGACACAAGTGCCATTTCTGAGAAGAAAATGACCTATGAGTAGTTTTGTTTGTAAACACGATTATAGAACTACCACGTCTTGTTCACGCCTCCGAGAACTAATAAGTTGAACTCATTTAGGTTGTAAGATGAACATGATATTTACAAAAGTCGAGAGATGTGCTTATTATTTAAATTTTAATTAACCAGTAGAATAACTTATGCTTTCACCAACTCGATATGACATGATCTATGCCATTTCAATCGTTCTTTATCATGTGAACAACCTTTTCATTTTACTTACATTAGAGGGTTCAATGATTGATGTCTTTGCCTTGAAAAAAATCAAAATATTGGAGAATTCAACGAAACGACATAAGTGTCTTTATTGAGAAGAAAATGACCCTTGTATCGTTCTATTTGTAAACACAAATACAAGCAATCATGCTTCATTCTTGTGTCAAGAAATAATAAGCGAAACTTGTTTACGTTATAATATGCACATGAAATGTACAAAAGGTTAAGAGATGTGCTTATTAACTTGATCGACGCATATGAGTAGGATGACTTGTGCTTTCACCATTTCGATAATATAAAACTATGTCATTTTAACCGTTCTTTGTGATGTGGTCAACCTTTCTATATTACATACATTATGGAGTCCATTATTAGATGTTATTTAATTGAAAAAGATTAAATATAGGTAAAAACTTCTGAAACGGTATAAGTGTCGTTACTGAAAATGAAAACGACATATGTGCTGTTATATGTGTAAACATGACTATAAGCAGTCATAATCCATTCGTATCCCTAAAAAATAATAAGTTGAACTTATTTACATTGTAATAGACACATGACATGTACAAAAGTTGATAGATATGCTTATTAATTTAATCGACGCATATGAGTAGGACAACTTGTGATTTCACCATCTCGGTAATATGAAAGCTTTGTCATTTCAATATTTATTTGTGACATTGGTCAATTTTTCTGCTTTACTTACTTTAGTAGTCCATTATTAGAGATTGTTTCGTTAAAAAAAATCAAGCCACAATAGATAACGATTGTAGTGCCATTTTACGCAGCGAAAAATGATCGGAGTGACGTTGTACATTTCGAATAACAGCTGAAGTGTCATTACCATCCAATAGTTGCAAACAACATAAAAAACATACTAAGTACAAAAGCAGTACCAACTTAAATATTATTCAATACATTCAATAATAAATGTACAATTTATATAAGATTTCTAAAATTATCTTACTTCTTTCTTCAAATCTAAATGGAATTTTTCAATATAGATGATAAATGTTCATAGAATATCCAAATATGTGAAAAATATAATGAACAATAGGATTTTAGAGTAGCAAAAATAGTTGTAGAGAAGTAATCGGGTTATTGTGATTTTGGGGGCAAAAAATTGAATTGAGAAATTTAATTGGATTGATAAGGGTGTTAGGGTCTTTTCCAATAATGAGGATATTTATAACATTTGACATTATTTGTTTATTGTGCTTAATAGTTGAATGCTATTTGTTCAAAAAACTATTGAAAGGGATTATTTAACCAATCATATTGTTTAACTAGGCTTTTTAACAAATTCCCACAAAAAATATTCAGTTATGCCACAGGGAAATACATGAGAATAGCCTAAATAAAAATGCTATTTTTCCAAACTAGCCTTTGACCAATTAAACCAATAAAAGTATCTAAAATATCCCTGCTTATAAATATTACATACAAATCACTACAATATAGAAATCTTCCATTCTAGTCCTTAAAATTAAGGGTAATTGGCACAAAACGTCCCTACCTTTCAAGTCTATTGTGGAAAACGTCCCTACCTTTCAAGTCTATTGTGGAAAACGTCCCTACCTTTCATTTTTTGGCATTTTTGCCCTCATTTCAACCTTTCTTTACGCTAGACGTCCTTCCGTCCATATTCCGTCAGTTTTTCTGTTAATTAAAGGGTAATTGGCACAAAACGTCCCTACCTTTCAAGTCTATTGTGGAAAACGTCCCTACCTTTCATTTTTTGGCATTTTTGCCCTCATTTCAACCTTTCTTTGCGCTGGACGTCCTTCCGTCCATATTCCGTCAGTTTTTTCGTTAATTAAATACAAAAATACCTTTTTCTTTCCATAAACAAGGGTAAAATTGTCCTCACCCACTTCACCCCCTTTTCCCGCCATCAACTCAATCCATAAGTAACAGTAGCAGCAACATGAATCTGAAAATACTTTAAATGATTAAGTTAAATAAAGAAAAAAATATCGTGAACATATTATATTTCACAATTCCACAACTACTGTTGTTGTCATCTTGTGTCACTGGAAAAATTTAGAAAGACATATTAAATGGGTAGTCAATTTATAATGAGCCAAAATGGTGAATGGCTCTTTTTGGCTCAATGGAGAAGATGAATGGCTCATTTTAAATTGACTACCCATTTAATATGTCTTTCTAAATTTTTCCAGTGACACAAGATGACAGCAACAATAGTTGTGAAATTGTGAAATATAATGTGTTCATGATATTTTTTCTTTATTTAACTTAATCATTTAAAGTATTTTCAGATTCATGTTGCTGCTACTGTTACTTATGGACTGAGTTGATGGCGGGGAAAAGGGGGTGAAGTGGGTGAGGACAATTTTACCCTTGTTTATGGAAAGAAAGAGATATTTTTGTATTTAATTAACGGAAAAACTAACGGACATCGCAAAGAAAAGTTGAAATGAGGGCAAAAATGTCAAAAAATGAAAGGTAGGGACGTTTTCCACAATAGACTTGAAAGGTAGGGACGTTTTGTGCCAATTACCCTTTAATTAACAGAAAAACTGACGGAGTATGGACGGAAGGACGTCCAACGCAAAGAAAGGTTGAAATGAGGGCAAAAATG
>NC_036241.1:12010831-12039644 GCF_002742605.1 Olea europaea var. sylvestris | reverse complement strand
TTTTTTCTTTAAAAAATTTTTTTTGTTTTTTTTATTTTTTTTTTTTTTTTTTTCCAAAAAAAAGCCCCCCCCCCCCCCAATTTGGTATCAAAGCCATAGAAATCATGGAAATTAAAATAAGAAAAATAAATAATTATTGGTATTTAGGAGAAGAAAAAGGAAGTTATATATTTTTGGAACCTATTCCTAATAAATTAAAAATAATGACATTAACCATAGTTAAAGAATTACCTAAAAAAATAAAAGAACAAATATTAGAAAAATTAATAATAGGATCCTTATATATATATATATATATAAAGTATGAAGATGAAGAAATTAATTTATATTATAAAGAAAAGTATGAGTGTAAATAATAATATAGATTTAAAATTGAATATATTAATTTTAAATATTAATAAGATACAAGAAAAAATACAAGATATAACATTAATACCAGATGTAATAAAAGTAAAAGAAAAACAGTTAATAAAATTAAAGTGTGAAAAATTAAGACTACAAGGTAAATACTTTAAGATAATATAACAAGAACTAGTAAATACAAATTTTGCTAAGAAAGTTTTGAAAAAATAATAAAAGAAAAAGAAGATAAAAGATATAAATTAACTTATGTGTTAGAAAGATGATTAAGAAAAATTAAATTTCAATAAGTGAATATATGGAAGAATTAAAATCATTAAGAAAAATGTTAATAAATGATGTCCAAGATTTAAGAAATGAAATAAAAGAAACAAGAAATGATATAAATATATTAAAAATTGAAATTAGAGAATTAAAAGAAAATAATAAAAATAAAGAAAAGAAAATAGATAAAAAAAATTTATAGAAAAAGAAATGACCAGAATATGAAAGAAATATATTGAAAAAGAAAATATAGTAATAGAAACAGGGGGTATGGATAATGAATTTAGAAAAAATATATTATCTAAAATATCAGAAGAAGAAGAATCCTGAGAAAAATGTTAGAAAAATTAAAAATAGAAGAGGGACAAGAAAATAAAGATGAATGATGAATTAGATTTACTTATAGAAAATTTTGATCAATTAAGTTTAAGTGAATACCAACTTTTAATGAATACTGGAAGAGGATCTAATCCAATAAAAACCTCTAAACAAGAATTACAAAAATCATATGAAAGTTATACACCTATATATAATAAACCATATAGACAATTTTATGATAAAGTAAGAGATAGACAATCACCTAAAGAAAATAAATATAGAGACATGTTTGAATTAAATGATAATTATAATAAATCTATTAACCATGTAGGAACAAAATTAAATTTATATTGTAATCTAGATACTAAAAAAGCCTTATTAGTTTGGGTAGATTCAATGATATTATTTTTTTTATATAATAAAGATGACACATGAGAAAGTACTGAATGAATAATAGATTTCTTAATAGCTTCCTTTGAAGGAGATGTTAGAAATTGGTGGGAAGGAATAAGTACTGATACAAAAATATTAATAAAAAGAAATGTACAAACAGAAATAATAAAATCAGATAGACAAGGTATAGAAAAGTTAATATAATATATTTTAGATGAATTTTTACGAGAAAATTGGATAAAAAATGCTGATGGAGAATCAATAAAGGAAAAAGATAATGCTAGGATTAAATTAATAAATTTAACAATATGTGATATGCGTAAAATTAAATAATATACTTGTGAATTTATAAATTATTATTATGTACAATTTTATAGTAATAAAAATCAATAAGTATACCAAAATATGTAATATAATAAGTTACTAGGTTCATGGGGAATATATTTTAAAGTAGAATTTGAAAAATATGCCAGAGATAATATTGGAATACCTAAAACTTTAGGTTCAAGAATAAAATTTTTATTTGAAAAACTTACATATATATGTCAACAAAGATAATTATTGAAAGAATCAGGAAAATTAACTAGAATATGTTGTGAAGATATGGAAAATCTTATACAATGGGATGTAATCCTAAAAGAAGAGTTAACAAAAGAAAATATAAAAATAAAAAGTTTAAAAAATTTAGAAATTTTATAAAAAAATATATAAAATCTAGAAGAATATATTATAAAAGAAAAAATATTTCATATGGTCAAAAGAAAAATAAAAGCCAACGTAAATGTTGAAATTGCGGGGAAATAGTTCATATAAGCCCTGACTGTGATAAAAAGAAAATTAAAATATTACAAAAAGAATATTTGAAAATAAAGATGAATTAAGTGAAATATCAGATATTGAACAATATTATAATCAAGAAGTATATATAATTGAAACATAGGATAATGAATCCGAATTTAAATAAGGAAATAGAGGAAATAGAAAATAATAATATAAATATATAACAATATGAAGAAATAGAAGGTTATGGGTTAAAGGTAATTTTTGATAATAATAAATTTAAAAAAATACAAAAAGTATCATTAAATTTAAAAATAGGAAAATAGAAAGTTTTAGATAAAATTTGGAAAAGAGAAAGGATAGCAATAAATTAATATCATAAAATTGTGAAAATTATAGATGTAAAAACAACATATGGAATATATAAATTGAATCTTTAAACAAAAAATACAATTGAAGTAACAGGAATACAAATAATGTTTAAATCATTATTCAGTGAAGGGATAGACTCACCCTTAACTATAATCTTACATGATGGAAGAATAATAAATCTAAAAGATAGTCATTTAGGAACAATAGAAGGAAATTTGTCATATCAAAAAATAATGTTTACATGCTATCCAAAATATTGTGTATCATTGAAAGATAGAAACTTTAATGAAATTTTAGAATTATATTTTAAACTACATAGAGATGATATCATGCAACCAGGTGATCAAATTATGACTATCGAATATAGAACTTTATACACATTTACCAATTCTAATTATGGAAATATTTATTCCAATAAACCATATATTGAAGTACATAAAAAATGTAAGGATATTAGCAAAATAATATAAACAAATAAACAAATAAATTTAATTCCAGAAGAATATAAATTTATTATAACAAGAAATAAACCTAAAATAATAGAACTAAATAAAGGAGAATATTCTAATAATATAACATTTAATGATGTAAAATTAATTAAAAGATCAAAAAATTTTAGAATACTTAATAAAAACCAGTTAGAAGAATTTAGTAATATAAGAGATAAAATCTTACAGAAATACTGGAAAAATGAAAATAGAAGGAGAATATTTTAATGGAGGAGAATATTTTAATGGACCAAATATATTAATAAATACAAGAGCTAGTGAATGTAATATAGCTTCAATCAGAAATAAAGGATTAATAACTCACAAAACTGATCCATATAGATATGTAAATTTTGATGGACAAATACATATTTCAGAATTATAAGTAAAGGTACCAATAAAAATACGATGAATAAATATTTTAGTACCGTATTTTATAGATAAGAGTATGTATATAAACCCTCATATACCTTTAGGAATGAATTTTCTGAGTGGATTATAAGATTATAGTATAAAAAAAGAAGGATTATACATAGTCCATAATGGACAAATTATATTATGTAAAAAGAATTAAATAAATAATTAGATAAATTTTCTATTAACTGTATATATACAAATACTATTGTAGAAACAATCATAACAATTTGTATTTTAATAGACACAGGAAGTGATATAATAATATTTAAAAGTTTTTTTTATAAAACTATGGAATAGTAATAGTAACATAAAAATAATTGGAGTCACAGGAAAAAATACTCAAGTAATCAATAGAGCTGATAAAGTTAATATAATTCTTGGAAGTAAACAAGTTACAACAAATAAAATATATAAATATGATATATTATCAGGAAATAACTTTATACAACAATTTCAATATTATAAACAAAATAATTATATGATAATGTTACAAATACCTTGTTCGCATTTATTAAAAATTTCAAGAGAATTTAAACCTTATAAAGTTCAGTCAGCCCAAAGTGGTGAAAAATAAGAGAAAAAACTAATAATATTTAATTAAAAAATATTATATAAAAAGTCCTAAAAAAGAAATAGAAATGAGTATAGAAAAAATTATTGAACAATTAGAAAAAGTTTATGAAGAAAATCCATTATTATTTTGAAAATCACATTACCCTAAAGTCAAAATAGAATTAACAGAAAATGTTATTTAAGAATCGGACTAATGATATATACTATAGAAAATACACAAGAATTCAAAAATCAGATAAAAGAATTGTTAGAACAAAAATTTATTAGACCTAATAATGGATCTCATAGTAGTCTAGCATTTGTGATTATGAAACATTCTGAACAGGTTAGTGGAAAAGCTAGAATGATTATAAATTATAAAAAATTAAATAAATATACTAAATTTAATGGATTTTTTTTATCAAATAAAGAAATTTTAATAAATTTTGCAAAAGGAAAACAATATTATTCTAAATTTGATTGTAAATCAGGATTTTGACAAGTAAAAATGGAAGAAAATAGTATATAAAATACTGTATTTAGTACACCTCAAAGAAAATATGAATGGTTAGTAATGTCATTTGGGTTAAAAATGCACCACAAATATATAAAAAAATGGATAATATATTTTAAAAATTTAATGAATTTCTAATTGTTTATATAGATGACATATTAATATGTTCCAATAGTAAAGAAGAACATAGAAATCCTTTAATCCAATTCATAAACGAATGTAAAAAAGAAGAAATTGTACTTTCTAAAAAGAAATATATAATAAAAAATAATAAATAGACTTTATTAGATTATCAATAGATAAAAGATGAATAAAATTGCAGACTCGTATATATAAAAAAATAGAAAGTTTTCTAGATAAACTTGAATCTAAAGAACATATACAAATTTTTTTTGGATGTTTAAATTATGCAGAAAGATTTGTTGAAATCTTTCTAAAAAAAAAGGTATAAAATACAAATTTTACTTAGAAAAATAAATACTAAAAGATGGAATGAAGAACATACAGAAATAGTGAAATCATTAAAAGAAGAATGTAAAAATTTACCAAAATTAATATTACCATAATTTGATTATTAATACCGATGCCTCAGATAAATATTGGTCAGCAATATTAAAAACAGATCTAAATGACATTTATAGATATTCAAGTGGAACATTTAATCAAGCAGAAATAAATTATATCATTCATGAAAAAGAATTACTAGCAATTATTAGAAGAATAAAAAATTCTCATTAGTTTTGTTATCTAAAAAATTTATTGTTGAAACTGATAATTCTCAAGTTGCAAGATTAATCAGGAATAAACTATCATTAGAATCTCAATACATAAGGCTCTATAGATGGCAAGTTTATTTAGCATTTTATAATTTTGATATAGTTCATATTAAAGAAGTTAATAATTTTTTTGCAGATTTTCTCAATAGAAACATAGAATTTGCTGATGGATAAAGTCAGAGTCATGGATTTATATTAATCTATCCTACACATACAAAAAATGATAGATTTTCTTAAAGAAGAATCTGAAGACATAAATACTGGAGTAACACAGATCTCAGAGATGTTCAACTCAAATATAAAAAATATTGTTGAATATCGTTATCGAGCATTATAAAAAAACCATAGAACTCAAAAATCAAGTTGATGCTATTGTAGCACAACTAAAAGATATATAGTCTGAGACAGATATACCAAAGAGTTAAAAAATGAGTTTTTCAAATCAAAACCAAACAAGGATAGTTGGAAGCAACAGTGGACCCAAACGTGACACCATATCAATTGATAAAAAAAGAAATTTAACATCAACTAAAAAAGCGGTGATACATGGAGATAAAAAAGATTCCAAAACTATCAGTATCATAGACCAAGACCAAGATGATATGATATATTTAGATCCAAAAGAAGAAGAATATGTCAAAATAGTCAGAATCGTTTATGAAACAAAAATGAGTGATTCATATTTCATCTCTCCGAAAAATAATGTTTATCCTAAAGTGACAGCTATGGAAGGAGGAGACCCCTCATTCATAAAGATAATTGCAGACTATGAATTTCTGGATTTGATGTATCCAGAAAAAGATTTGATTGAGATATCAAAATTTGTCAAGGGACGAAGGATATATTTGAAATTTTATTCAATAAGTCCTGAATATGATGAGGTTGTTTATTATCCAGTTGAACATATAATATCAATTGGATATGTAACATCTAATTTCCAAATAGATGTTATAGAAAATGATAAAAAGGCTCCAAAAGCGACTAAGTCATGGATCAAGCATGGAAGAGCACTTGAAATTAAAGCCATATACAATATTGATAAAAATTTGCATGATAATAAATTTTCATGCTTGTGCCAATATGAAAACTGGATGTTAGTCACAAATGGAGGAATTGGAAAATTAGAAATTTTGAAGGACTACATCATGAAATTCGACATACATCAATTTTCAAGATATCCTACGACTATAAAAAAATTCTGCCAGCTAACAGATTGTCCCATTTGCATGTGAAAAAATAAAGAAAAGAGGACAATAATAGGGCTCCTTTAATAAAGCTGCATGAAAGGAGAACAATAATAGAGCTTATTTTATAAAAAGCAGAAGATGCATGTGAAGATATAGGCCCGAGAAAGAAAATAATAAAAAGGCAAGTGTGCCTTTTGATATGGCTGATGTATGCAATGATGTAAATAAATCAATAATAAGAGCTTCATATGTATGTATAAATAGAGGCATGAGGAAAGGATGAAGATATCTTGAAATTTCGAATTGTAATCAATAGCTACTTTCAAGTCATCCTCTGTTTGAAAAATCAATTTTTTTGGAAATTCTTTTGTACTAAATAGAAATCTTGTATAAATTTTTATAGAAATAAAATTTCAATATTTGAATATCAATATAAGTTTCTAAATCTTTATTCCAATAGATTCTTGAAGGATCTAATAGAAAGTTTCTTTCTTATTTTAGCAAAAAGAGAGTTTTCTTTAATAAAAATCTAGAGATTTATTCTTTGGAATTGATACAAGAGAGCAAGAAACTGAAATAGTAAAAATTTCGTGAAGACAATAAGCCATTGAAGGAAGCAATTTACACAATGAAAGTCACTTAGCTCTAAGAATAAAGGTCCAAATCAGAACTAAAGTGAGACTATCAATTTTTGTTAAAATTAGAACGAATCATTTTAAGATCTTAGAAAATCGTAAGGATTATTTGTATGATTGAATGCTAGGATATACAATTGAAAGATTAGATAATCTATTAGAAAGAATGTTAGAATAAATAAAAAATATTATTTCTCAATTAAAAAATGTAGATGTATTTTCTAAAGGATATAATATATCTAATAAAAAATATGAACAATATGTTGTAGATTATTCCAATATATTATATCATAGAATGGACCTATATGTTGATATTCAGAATATAATAAATATAAGGTAAAAATAGTTTAAAAGATCGAGATATATATTGCAATATAAGAAGAATCATTTCGTTAATGACAGTATAGACTTTTCTATGAATAAATTAAAAGGAAATAGACAACTTGTTTGGCATAGCTATTAATCCAATTAAAAATAATTTTTTAACCGTTATTTCACTATTTCAGCCATTACTTTTGAATTCTTCTCTCACAAGTAGAACCCACTTTATTTCTAATGGTAAAAAATTCAATTATTAAAATTTCTACCAAACAAGTACAAAATCAAGCCAAATAGAAAAATCTCCTCAGTCCACAAGTGCCCCCTCCAGTAGGATTAGGCGCCCTGTTCGGATAGGGCTTACCCAATAGGGCTGGACATGATCCAGTTCGGTTCGGTTCTCGTTAGAACCGAACCGACCCGAAATTTTCGGGAATTTAGTAAGTGGAACTGTCGGGTCCAAATTTAATTACGGAACCGTTCGGGTTCGGTTCCATTCGGTTCGGTCCGGTTCGGTTCCATTCGGTTCCGTATTATAATTAAATTTTTTAATATATACAAAATTATGTTAATTTAATTAATGATATATTTAATATTAGCTCTTACAAAATAACGTAGTTCAATCTTATGTGTTTCACGTTTCTCTTTGCTCAACTCTTCATAAATTTGATTATTAAAATCACAAGAAAGATAGCGAGCTCAAAATAATTAAGAGAGATGTTGTAGAGCTTTAATTCGATTTTCTCCGATAGAAACGACACTACAGTAGAATAACAGATTTGGATAAAATTGAAGTCAATTTGATTAAGTCGATTTTGAACTGAATATTAGAAATAGGAAAATCATATTTTGTGATTTGAACTAAATTAACTAGTCAACAAATTTATTTAGAAAAAATAAAATAATTTTACTTATTTAAAATAAATTAATTAAAAAAATTACGAAGATTCGGTTCTTCGGATCTTGGCCTAGAATCGAGAACCGAACCATACCCGTCGGTTCTTGATTCAAATACCCGTTCGGGTATTTAACTCGAGAAGAACCGTCGGGTTCGATTCTGTTCGGTTCGGATTCGATTCGAGAGTTTTGTCCAGCCCTATTACCCAGTATCTTTATCGAAGAACCTGCTTGTTGTATAGGGCCACCTGGGCCCTGGTAAACAAGTTTTATCCTGGCTGTTTAGTCACATTCACGGGGGTGTCCCCATTTCAGAATTTAAGAGATTTCTTAATATTTATAAATTCTCATGGATTGTGTGAAATTTGATAGAATTTAATAGATTTCATAAGATTTGAATGGATTTCTATTTTGTAGATTTTCATGGATTTTATAGATTCTGTGTAAAATTTATAAATATGCTTAACATAAGTCACAAATTTTTACTTCTTCTTTAACGACTTATTCTTACACATATGCACGTTAATAAATCACAGAAAATGATCGAATCCTTGTTCAATTGTTTGTTAAACATTGAATATTATAACAGAGTTTCAATAAAAAATACACCCAATATTCAACAAAATGCGAGAGTGGGAGAGGACAAAAATATGTAGTGTTAAATAATCAAAGTCGTAATAAATATGAATTAGTTCAAAAGGCCACAACCTTGTGAAATACAAACACACAAATGTACACATACATGACCACAAGGCAATTAATTTCATACCCCCAGAATTCTCATTGACCATGCAGACACAAAAGAAAAAGTTGTGGGATACCATCCTCACATGTCTTGGCTAGGATTTGCAGGTATATATAGAAAACACAGCTCTTCCCAAGAAAAATGAATAGGGTACAGAATTTGAAAGACGAAGTTGTTCCAGTATGCATACTAGAAATCGTAAATTACCATGATAATTTCCAGCGCATCTATAAAATAGTAAACAATATATAACTTCAATAATAAAAAATAAGTTTAATAAAAAATCACACTCAATATTCAATAAAAAATAGTAATCTTTCATAAATTATCATCAATTGAAAAGTTCTCATATACGATCTTTTCACAGTAGAGAAATGTGAGATAGAAAGAAGAAGAAATTTTTTTTCAAGATGGAGAGAGAGAGAGAGAGGGCGGCAAATATGGAGAGAGGTGAGAAATGTTGTGAAATTTTTAGGTTTGGGTTAAAATTGTTACTGATTCTTTGTACTTATATTTTTACCTTGAAATCCTTCAAAATCTATCACAATCTATCTACTTAATGAAATCTTTTAAAATCAATTAGTTAGTGAGGACATCTAAATTTCAAAACTACCTATTAAAATCTATGTTGAGGACACCTAAATTTATAAGTATTTTTAAAAACTTAGATTGAGAAAACCTATATTTTAATGAATTATATTTAAATTTAAATTGAGGATACTTCAATTTATATGAAATTTTAAAATTCATCAAAGTCTAAATTGAGGACACCCCTCATATTCGTAAAGCAAAGGGGACAGTGCCAAAGTGGCCTAGGTTTTATTACTCGTTATTGCCCTAAAAATTGGGAACATATCCATCACCCCGTCGGCACCAATTTATCTTGTGTTGCTGTGATTTCTACTCAACTTCTTCATCACGAAACTCGGGAGGTAGTATCATATTTTTTAAGTGTTAAAACGGGCTTTATATGTTGAAATTGCATTCTATTTGATTGTTGTGAATGGTTTAATTTGAACTCAACTCCGTATAATTTATTTATTAATTTCCCAGAATTGTTGTTTCTTGTTGTTAGTCTTCCTCTAGCAACAGCGATTTTTTTAACAATATTTAGTAGGTGAAATATCCAGGACCATAACCCAGTGGAGGCAGTTTCCAGCACTAGACCTCTGGTGGCTCCGCCCCGGTACGTATGCATACATCTTCCTGATATTCATTAGTCAGTTTGATTTTGGATTAATTGAAATTAATTGATTGATTCATAATGTGAGTGTACTTAAATTGGCAGATAATTACTCTTTGCTTTAATGGGGAGCAAAAAGAGAGGGTCCAATACTATAGAAGAAGCAGATATAGTGGAAGAGAAAGAATTGAGTTTGGGGAATGAAGATGCTAGTCCCAAACCTTCTAAAAAGAAACTGAAAAAGGAGAAAAAGAGAAAAGAAACTGAAACTGAAACTCATGAAAATGAAGATCAAAATGGAGTGAATGGGCCATCATCCCCCTCAATTACCCATAAGACTTCTGTAAATTCAATGGAAAGGAAAAAGAAACGAAAATTACTAGACAAAGAAAGACACCATTCTTCCCCTGGAAAAATGGGTTTGGAACTAGAAACGAACGAAAACAATAGTATAGCTCGAAGTGGTAGTGGTGGTGGTTTTTTGCCTGAGTTTCACATTGGGGTGTTTAAGGACCTTGCAGCAGCTGATGCAAGTGTCAGGGAAGCAGCGGCCAAGGCCTTGGTTACAGAGTTGATGGATATTCAGAATGTTTATGATATGTTGGAGGATAAGCAAGTAGTGGAGTGCACTCTGAATTTGGAAGCTGAGAAGGATGATGGGTTGAATAACTGCGCCCCGTCCTTGAGATATGCTGTTCGGAGGCTCATTCGTGGGGTATCCTCATCAAGAGAGGTGCGGTTTTTCTGTTATTTCAAGTTGTTTAATTTCAGCTTATTTTTAACTATGTGTTTTTGGTATGTGTGAAAATCTTGTGCATAGTCAAGCGAGTCGTAGTTTCCCTGCAATGTTATATAAACAATCTCTGTTCTTTGTTTTCATATGTTTTATTCTATCTTATCAATGTTCTGACTTTGGATCTAGATGTTTAATGGACCATGTAGTTGATATACATAGAATAAGCCCCAGTTCGGCCCCCATTATTTGAAATTTTAATGGTTGGAGTATTGCTTTTATTTTTATTTTTTTATTAAAGAATACGTGGTTAAAAAAGAGAAAGAAAATTTTTTGGGATGACGTGTAATATTATTTTATAGGAGAATATGTGGCGGATAAAAAGAGAGAAAAAATGATTATAATTTTAATGGGGGGCCAAACACGGGTTAATGCTCATTAAAGGTAACTAATTTTCCATGAAGGGGGGAAAATGGATCTTGTGTCGTTATCATGTTGATGTTAGTATCTGGTCGAGTAATAACTTATTGAACAAGCTCTCTCCAACTTTCTAGGAAATAGAAAGATCGTGTACAGTTTTTTTGCTTGAATAATTGGTAACTGTCCTCTTCTACTTTGTTGTTTGTACTTGATAATGCTCCATTGGCTCTTGTATTGAATGCCTTCCAGATCTTACCATCAGATTGTCCATCAATGCTCTGATTTATTGACATTTATTTTCTGATGCTGACTAATCAGAAATTAAAATTTCGGCTCTTGTTTATGCAGGCCTTTTAGTTTTTTACCCTTTTAGTGGTGTCTCATGTTGAGCAAATTTTGAATAGCTTTGTATTTTATCCAAATGAACTTGCAATGTATACATGTGTTTCATATGGCTCTATATAGAGTATAAGTGATTCAATTTCAATCTGAAGTATGCTTTCTGAGGAAGTTTTAGATAATTTAATATCTCTTTCTCAATTAATGACGTGGAGTGTTACTTAGACTGTGGTTACTTTATCTATTGGGAAAAATGTGTTTCAAGATGTGAAAATTGTCTTATTATCTACAACATCTGACATCTCTGCAAAACTTAAGGCCTAGACGTGATTTTTCCCTTCTTTCTTTTACAGTATGCAAGACAAGGATTTGCATTGGGCCTTTCAGTTTTAGTGGGTACAGTTTCTAGCATCAAAGTGGAGTATTTGCTAAAGCTAATTGTTAATTTATTGGAGGTATCCTCTTCAATGAAGGGTCAGGTGGGTAATGTTGCCTCATTATGTTGTAAGATTTAATTCTATTGCCATTTTCTTTGGTAAAATTTTGAGATGGTTTTGTAGGAAGCTAGAGACTGCCTGTTGGGCCGCTTGTTTGCATATGGGGCCCTGGCTAGATCCGGTAGACTGACTGAAGAATGGATCGCAGATAGGAACACTCCTTATATTAAAGAATTTACTAGTTGTCTTATATCACTTTCAGCTAAGAAGCGATACCTTCAAGAGCCTGCTGTCTCAGTTATTTTGGAAATGGTTGAGAAGGTACTCTTATCTTTAAAGAAAAGCTAATAGGTGTCGTTGTTGTTGGGGTCCGGGAGAGGCCTTACCTTTTTCTTGACTTTATTTATTTATTTTGGCCATTCTGAATGAATAACTAATTCCATGATTTTTCTATTGCCATGAACTCCAACAATTTCGACAGCTCTTAATGATGTGGTTCGCTCCTTAGATCTTAAAATTTATTGTGCTTGTTTGAGAATTGGGATTCTTTATAAGTTGTTGAGATTATAATTTGTTAGAAATGAGCAATTGATAAGTGAATAGTAGTTGTGCATTTTACGAAATGTTTGGTTAAAGTTTGACCAACTTAAATTATAAGTTAAGGAAACCCAAAAAAACATATTTGAAATTTTTAACATTAAGCTCATGATGAACACTTGTAGGCTCAATCTTCTAACATGTTATGTTCTTATGCCATTGTAGAATATGCAACAAATTGCTTTTTCCGGAAAAGTAAATGAATCATCAACAACTTGTCTAAATTAGAAGTTCATCTGAAAAGGGATTTGCATTTATTTATTTATTTTTTATAATAAGTAGAATGTTAGCGATGTCCACATTCTCCTTGATTTCGTTACCCTGTTACACGTTTTTCTATCAGTTTGCAACTGCATTGTTGTAGTACTGTATGGATCATAATCAATTTTCTCAGTGGTAGGGCCAGAATTTTGAGTTTGGTGGGGGTGGGGCAAAAAAAAGTTGATGGAATTATGTTAGAAGACAAATTAAACAAATAGTAGCAAAGGTTGAGAACTGAAAAATCCTATCTTAAAAATTGAGAATTTATTTGCTGTTGGTATTAAAAGTTAATGACTACTTGTGCAAATTTTTCGAAACAAAAAAAGAGGGAAAATTAATAGCATGTTCTCTAGGAATCGAACTCAGGTTGGTTGCATCACAAAGTAAGACCTTTACCATTAGGCTATACAGATTATGTCAAATAACTGATGTTTTAACATTTATTATGTGTGTGTATTTTGAAAAAATCCTGGGTGATTGTCCCCCGTGCCTCCTCCCCTGAAATTTCTGTTCATAGGGGTTAGGCATTAGAGGTTTTCTATGCACATGCATGCATAAAAACTGGGGTGTTGACATATAATTTGATGAAATACTGGAGAATTTGATTATTGGTTCCATGGTTTTCTACGTTCTGTAATTAATTTCTATATTTTTAGTGTTGTCGCTTTAGTCTCTCTTCTTGTTCCTTCTTCTCCATAATTTGACAGTTACGTCACCATTCATCTAAAACATTGATGTTGGCTATGGTTTCTCAGTTACCCATTGAAGCCCTGTCGAATCACGTTCTTGAAGCACCAGGAGTTCAGGAGTGGTTTGAAGGAGCAACTGAAGTCGGAAATCCTGACGCTTTGCTTCTAGCTTTTAAAATACAAGAAAAAATTGGTGCCGATGCTAAATCATTTTCCAAACTTCTGCCTTCTCCATACAATCAAAGCAGGGTTTTCTCTGCTGATCGTTTGTCTGCCATTTCTAATTGCTTAAAGGTGATATTAACATATATATATATATATATATTTCCGGTTATTACCGTTGAGAACGGTAGAATCTTGATACGTATATATAATTGACCTATTTATTGTAAATATTGTAGGAGTCCACCTTCTCTTTGCCTCGGCTTCATAGCGTCTGGCCTGTTTTGGTAAATATTCTCCTCCCTGACTCTGTTGTGCAAGATGTAAACTTTGCATCAGGTCCGAGTACCACTAAAAAGCACAAAAGAGGTCGCAAGGGTAGTTCCCTTGAAGATATCGAGAAAAATCTTAAATGCTTTTTTGATGTTATTATTGAAGGATCACTTTTAACGTCCTCTCATGATCGAAAGAAGTTAGCATTTGATGTTATGTTGCTTCTACTACCGAAGTTGCCAGCATCTTGTGTGCATGTAGTATTGTCCCACAAAGTTGTCCAGTGTCTTATGGATGTACTTGCAACAAAAGACAGTTGGCTTTACAAAGTTGCAGAAAATTTTCTTAAAGAATTGTCTGAGTGGGTCCAGCATGATGATGCCCGGAGAGTTGCAGTTATTGTGGCTCTGCAGAAAAACTCCAATGGAAAATTCGATTGCATCACCAGGTCAAAAACAGTTAAAGATCTCATGTCAGAGTTGAAGTCCGGATGCGATCTGTTTATTGAAAATTTGATGACTATGTTTCTGGAAGAAGGTCATAGTTCAGAGGAACCATCAGATCAGAGTCAAACAACAGATGACAATTCGGAAATGGGTTCCATAGAAGATATGGATTCTGTTGGAAATATGGGAAGTCCTGATTTTCTCAGAACCTGGGTTGTTGAATCTCTTCCCAGTGTGCTGAAGCATTCAAAGCTAGATCCGGAAGCAAGGTTTCACGAGCAAAAGAAAATTCTGAATTTCTTGTCTGTTCAAGGACTATTCTCTTCAGCTATTGGGACAGAAGTGACGTCTTTTGAATTACAGGATAAGCTTAGGTGGCCACGGACAGCAATTTCTAGTGCTTTATGCGCTGTATGTATTGAGCACATACAATTATTGCTTGCAGATGCTCAGAAAGGGGAACAGCTACAATTACTGTTTCCAGATGCTCAGAAAGGGGAAAAACTTCATGCGGTAGCATGTGGTCTTGAGGCAAATGATCTTGGATCTTACTTTATGAGGTTTCTGAGTATATTATGCAGCATCCCTTCAGTTTCATTATCAAGGGCCTTGAGCACTGATGATGACGAAGCATTCAAAAAACTGCAAGCTGAGTTATCAAAACTGCAATCAATGCAGAGTCAGTTATCGAGAGAGGTATCTACCCTTTTGATATTTCCCACACTAAGACTAGCTCCACATTGTTCTTCACAATCTTCTAATAATTTTTTCCATAATCATTTTATTGTATTAGTCTTCTTGTTGGGAAGGGAGGGGGTGCTGTTTATGATCTTTGTTGTGGTATGCTGAAAAAGATTCTCCTAGATTAGTTCCTACTTATATCTTATCCTTTTTGGTTTACATCCTCTACCTGGATTCTAGTTGTGATGCATGACAATGCACTCCAGATTTAAGTTTCAAATAAATCCTCATTTATTTTAATTCATACGATATTTTAATAGATGAATAAAACTATTTTGTTAACCTCTTGTGGCTGCAGGGAAGAAATCCTGATCTTAGCATGGATGTGAGTAAAATGCATGCCATGAGGTATTTGCTAATCCAACTGCTACTTCAAATCCTAGTCCGACCTGGGGAATTCTCTGAAGCTGCTTCTGAACTTATTATGTGCTGCAAGAAAGCTTTTGGCCCTTCTGATCTTCTGGAATCGTCTGGTGAAGATGAATTAGAGGGGGATAGTACACCTGAGTTAATGGACGTTCTTGTAGACACGTTGCTTTCCCTAGTTCCACAGTCATCAGCTCCTATGCGATATGCTATCGAGCAGGTAAGTGTTTGAACACTGTATCTATACCCATGAGGTGACTGATTATTAGATGAATATTCCCCCCTCTCATCCTCAGAAAATCTTGTGAATCTATAAAAACTGTTCTCAATTAAATATCTGTGTTATATTGCTTTGCTAGGTTGAGCAGCTTTTTATTTATTTTGTTACATCAGAATCCTCTATATTGTTGCCTCCCCACCGTCTTTGCTAAATTCCCTACCCACTGAATGAAATCTTATTTACGATAAGGCGAGGGATTCTTATTGCTAAAGATTGTTGTAAGGTATATTTCATATATTCCAGTCACTAGGTAGATTATAGGTTTTCAATGCTCATGAGATACTGTACGAATATTACTATGTTGCAAATAATAGGTGATTCTCTCATCATACATGCAGATTTGGCTTAAGTGAACTGTGTTAGCATATTGAAGAATCAATATTTTCTTAAAGATGATTCATCCCATGATTAACAGATAAGTTTGAGCCTTAACTGATGAGGACATCACTCCACCTATTTTGGATTTCTATTTGTGGGCTATTTATTTTATGTTTCTTAGTTTAAGCTGGCCAAGCCTTTTTTCTTATATATGTAGGCAGCCTTTTGCTTTGGGCTTGTATTATGTAATTGGGCTGGCCCAAGCCCTTTTTATGTTTTGTGTTTTAGATATATATTCAGCCTTTGTGTAAGAACAGACAGATTTGATTGGAATGAATTAAACATAAAGTGTTGTAGAGATCTCTTCCTTTCCACCGTCCACTTCTTCTCTTCTCTCTTTCTTCTTCTCCTTCTTTCTGTTTCTTTTATCTGGTTTCTTTTTTCCCCTCTTCTCCTTCCATGTGATTGCTTCTATATCTATGTTATGCTACATCACTAATAGTGAGTTAATTTAGCATACTGAAGAACCAAGATGATTCATCCATGACCAACAGAGAGTTTCAAACATAGCAGGGTGGCCCAATTTGCCTAATCCGTTTTTATTCAAGCTTTTCATCAAATTTGTTGCAGACTGTAGTTTTATATTCGAGTTTAGTCAGAGTTAGCTGAATTGATTTTATTAATACCATCGATCCTATATGATGCTACCAAAAAACGTACCTGGTAGACCCCTCGAACTTGAGGACTGAAAAAGCGCACGAACAGAGCCTTCTGGTACCTGAAACAAAGGCAATGAGGTGTGTTCTCATCGCCCCTCCGATGCTTAAGTCAGACAGAATTTATATGAGAATGTATACTGAAATTGTATGTAAAAGCGTACCTGAATAATGGAATTGGGTCATGTATTTATAGATGTAGGTAGTTTACTTCTAGTAGGATTGAATTAGTTGGATGTTCTTATCCAATAGAGTTCTACTTGATAAGAGTATTTTATTTGTAATATAATTGCATGACCAATGACGCTATTGTTGACAGAGAATTCTTGTGGATGTAGGAGTCCTCGGTTGAGATGTTTGAATTATATTAGAGTTTGTAGAAGGTAAGATTTCTTATGGGATTGACAGAAGGGGGGTTCGGTATGAAGGGAATAGATTGAGGACTCATGAACCCCGTATATCAAAAGGATGCTCGAGGACTTATGCTCGAGGACACCACCGACCAGATCACGATGATGCAAGTCGCCACTCCTCGGGTGTATTACCCCGAGGACTATGTCATCCCAAGGACTATGTGCCCCAATATGTGATGAGCAAGACCCTGTGAGTCCTTGGAAAAATCACCTCGGGAGGTTGCCAAAAGTGACTACATCAGTGGCCCCCGTGCATCCATGTCAGAGGCTTGCGCGATATGCAAGTTTCTGGGATGAGATGCACAAGCAGGTCGGGTGATGGGTATGCTCATGCCAAGATAAGAGCGTGCTTATGCCTAGAGGTTGGCGAGCTCATGCCAAGGCATAGGCGTGCCAAAGCCTAGAGGTCAGGGAGCTCACAAAGAGTGGTCATGCTCATGCCTAGAGATAGGCGAGCTCATGCCAAGATAAGGGCGTGCTCATGCCTAGAGGTTGGTGAGCTCATGCAAATGTATAGGCGTGCCAAAGCCTAGGGCTGGACAAAACTCCCGAACCGAACCGAACCCGAACCGAACAGAACCGAACCCGACGGTTCTTCTCAAATTAAATACCCGAACGGGTATTTGAATCAAGAACCGACGGGTATGGTTCGGTTCTCGGTTCTAGGTCAAGACCCGAAGAACCGAATAAGAACCGAATCTTCGTAATTTTTTTAATTAATTTATTTTAAATAAGTAAAATTATTTTATTTTTTCTAAATAAATTTGTTAACTAGATAATTTAGTTCAAACCACAAAATATGATTTTCCTATTTCTAATATTCAGTTCAAAATCGACTTAATCAAATTGACCTCAATTTTATCCAAATATGTTATTCTACTGTAGTGTCGTTGCTACGGGAGAAAATCAAATTAAAGCTCTACAACATCTCTCTTAATTATTTTGAGCTCGCTATCTTTCTCTTTCTGTGATTTTAATAATCAAGTTTATGAAAAATTCAGTAAACACATAAAATTGAACTACGTTATTTTTTAAGAGCTAATATTAAACATATCATTAATTAAATTAACGTAACTTTGTGTATATTAAAAAATTTAATTATAATACGGAACCGAATGGAACCGAACCAGATCGAACCGAACCGAATGGAACCGAACCCGAACGGTTCCGTAATTAAATTTGGACACGACGGTTCCACTTATTAAATACCCGAAAATTTCGGATCGGTTCGGTTCTTGTCAGAACTAAACCGAACCGGACCATGTCCAGCCCTACCAAAGCCTAGAGGTCAGGGAGCTCATGCCAAGGAGCGGTCATGCTCATACTTAGAGATTGTCAAGTTCATGACGAGTTGATAGGCACTCTCGATCCCTACCTTATTAAAAATTTGAAGGGAACAAGCTCGACCCCAATATTGTCAAAATTTTAAAAGAAAATTATGCACAGACCTTATTTAAAAATTTTAAAGAAGGAGCTCAACCTCGAGCTCATTAAAAAATTTTGAGAGGTTTAGACCCTGACCTCGTCAAAAATTTTGAAAGAGGAGAGCTCGACCTCAAACATGTTTTAAGGTAAGGGATGGATCCCTACTTTATTTAAAATTTGAAAAGAAGGGCTCGAGCTGAAATTTTGTTAAAATTCTGAAAAAAACGAGCTCGACGAATAGACAATAGTTCATATAGGAGACATAGCCCGAACTTAATGTGCGATAATTATCTCGAGCCCTTGTGGATGGGATTTGATAATGCATTGAGCTCGAGGACAGACCTCGAGCCCAATGTGTAATAATATCTCGAGCCCATGTGGCTAGGATTTTGACATTGAATTGCGAGGACATAACTCGAGCCCATTTTAAAAATAATATCCCGAGCCCTTATGGCTGGGATTTGGGAACGAATTGAGTCGAGAACATAGCCCGAGCCTCATTTAAAATATTATTCGGAGCCTTTGTGGCTGGAATTTGAAAATGCATTGAGCTCGAGGATAGGCCCTGAGCCCAATGTGAAATAATATCCTGAGCCCTTGTGGTAGGAATTTTGACAATGAATTGAGCTCGGGGACATAGCCGAGCCCAATTTAAAAATAATATCCCGAGCCTTTGTGGCTGGGATTTTGACATTGAATTGAGCTCGAGGACATAGCTGAGCCCAATTTAAAAATAATATCCCGAGCCCTTGTGGCTGGGATTTGATAATGAATTGAGCTCGAGGACATAGCCTGAGCCCAATTTAAAAATAATATCCCGAGACCGTGGTTGGGATTTTGATAATGAATTGAGCTCGACGACAGGCCCTCGAGCCCAATGTGAAATAATATCCCGAGCCCTTGTGGTTGGGATTTTGACAATGAATTGGGCTCGGGCTATCAATTCGAGGACATAGCCCGAGCCCATTTTAAAAATAATATCCCGAGCCGTTGTGGCCGGGATTTGATAAGGTCAGCTCGAGGACAAGCTCTCGAGCCCAACGTGAAATGATATCACGAGCTCTATTCCCATGGATTTGAGAATAGGTTGAGCCTCACAAGCTCGAGATAGACCGTGGTCGGGTTTTTTACTTGATGCGTTGCGGGACTTGGATATGCTGATGTGCTTACTCGTGGCAAGGCTTATAGTACCTGTGCGGGATAAGGCTTGAAGTACTTGCTTAGGGCAAGACTTGAGTGCTTGCGTAGAACAAGGCTTTGGTACCTGCTCATGATAGGGCTTTTGATGGTGCTTGCTCGCGACAGATCTTTTTTGGTGACAGGTCTTTTTTGGTGCCTGCTCGTGGCAGGTCTTCTTTTGTGCCTACTCGTGCCAGGTCTTTTGATGGTGCCTGCGCGACAGGGCTTTTGATGGTGTCTGCTCGTGACGGTGATTTTTTGATGCCTACTTGTGGCAAGCCTTTTGATGATGCTTGCTCGCGATAGGTCTTTTTTGGTGCTTGCTCGTGGCAGGTCTTTTGATGGTGCCTGCGCGTGACAGGGCTTTTGATGCTTGTGCGAGGCAAGGCTTTGGTGCCTGCACATGACAGGTCTTTTTTTATGCTTGCTCGCGACAGGTCTTTTTCAGCGTATTCCTTCTGGAAGAAAACATGTGTCGTGTGGTTCCAACTCTCTTTATATATACTTTCCTACCTTCTAGAGACAAAATAAGCTCGTAGGTCATGTTAAAATAACTATCTAAGTAAATAAGAAAATGCATAGGGCGTACTAGCCCGAATAAAGGTAAACTAACCAAAAAAGCATAGGGCATGCAAACCTAAGTAAACTAAACTAAACAAGCCAAAATGGAAACCAAAAAATAAAAATAAATCCTAAGCGATCATCAATCTTCGCTATGCTCGACCCCGATCTCTATCAGTTCTTCTTCTGGGACAAATTTTTGGTGGTTCTTGAGCTCGAGCTCAGGGGTCGATACTTGCATGATATCAGTGCTCATTCCCCGAACACAAGTAACATAGCATTGCCTTGCTGCTTTTTGATCACCACGCACGATCCCTATACCGTCACTTCTTGGAAACTTCATAACAAAATGGAAGGTGGATACAATGGCCCTAATTTTATTGAGCAGTGGTCTCCCGATGATGGCATTGTAGGCCATCGAAGCATGGACTACATGAAAGGGAGTGACTTCAGTCACCTGCTTTTGCCTTGAGCCCAATGTTAGGGGAAGATCAATGATTGCTTTCGGGATGATTGTTCCACCCCCAAATCCCTAGAGCGGTGTTTTGATTGTCTTGAACTGGCTAATAGAAATACCCATCTTTATGAAGGCCTCTTGGGACAGCACATTGGCCGGACTTCCATTGTCAACAAAGACACTCCTTACTTCAAAGTTGGCGATGATGGCAGATATGACCAAGGCATCGTCATGGGGGTATGATATGTCTTCTGAGTCCTTGAATCCAAATGTGATATTTTTCTTGTCGTTGGGAGCTGTCATTTGTATGGAACCGTGTCGTCGAGCATATTGTTTTTGCCCACTATTTGAATCTTCTCCCGTGGCAATCCCCCCGATTATAAGGTTGATGGTACCTGCTGTTGTTTGGTTACCTCCCCCATATTCTGTGGTCTTTCCATTGTTGCGATCATTCCTGGGACGCTTGTCATGCTTGATATACTCCTTTAGGAATCCTCTTTTTATCAAAGCTTCAATCTCACATTGCAATGTAATGGAATCCTCTGTAGTATGCCCATGATCACGATGATAGTCACAGTACTTGTTCTTGTCCCTGGTCTCAGGGGGAGAACTCAACCTCGGTGGCCACTTGAACTCCTTCATATCTTTGATTTCCATCAATATGTTTGACCTAGAGGTGTTCAAATGTGTAAGTGTTGGTGGTGTGCCCTGTTTCTGCTTCCCACTGGCATGGTCTTGCTGTAGATACAACTCACGTTGCCTCTTATGCTCGGCCCCATCATAAGTCGAACCAACTCTCCTTGGATTCAATGTTTCTTTCATATTAATGTATTTCTCTCCTCGGGTCAGAAGTTCGATCACTGACTTCGGGGGAGTTTTTGACGAACTCATTTTGAATGCTTCACATCTTATAGCATGGGTGAGGGTGGAAACTGCTGTTGTGATATGGAGATCGGGGATCTGAAGTCTTTCTTTATTAAACCTCTCCTGAAGTCTTTCTTTATTAAACCTCTCCATGAAGTCACGTAGGGTTTCATTCTGCCCTTGACGAAGTTGCATGAGAGAAGCTGCTGTCTTTCTGATGCGCTTACTACTGGCAAAGAAGGCAGGGAACTTATCGGCCAGATCTGAGAAAGAGGCTATGGAATTGGGCTCTAAGGTTGAGAACTGGCTGCGTGGGTCAACGTTTGAGGAAAAGCTTTGCACATCACTTGGTTTGGGGCAACTTGCAAGTTCATGTCGTCGGTATAGATATTAAGATGGTTGATAGGGTCTGTAGTTTCATCATATTCTTTTATACGGGGGTACTTAAATCTGTCCGGTAGGGGGAATGATAATACCTCAGGAGTGAACGGGGTGTTAGTGATAAAACCCGTTGACCCCTGAGCATTCCTTTGTAGGCCAGCTGGCATTCCTTCTTGAATGATTCGGGCAATCTCACTGGAATCCATGGCGACCGATCTCGAGCCCGAGGCCATATTGCGAATTCCCGTGGTTCCCACTCCGCCAGTTGCAAGGTTTGGTGGTCGGGTTCGAGTATCAGCCATAAAACCACCATGCTCTGTCTGCGCTGGTGACGGATGCGAATTTCTTTGACTTAACGGTTGCGTGAGTGTGGCCACCTACTGATGGAGCTCTTCAAAGGTTTCGGTTGTGACGACCGTCGGGAGAGGTGCTCGCATCTTTGATGATTCTTCTTGAGGGACATGATGACCTTCAGGAGGAGGAGGATCTGGAACGGATGTGCTTGCTGGAGGAAGACCTGAACGTGTGTTCACCATGGCTTTTGGTAGCGTTTCCTACAGACGGCGCCAATGATGCTACCAAAAATGTACTTGGTAGACCTCTCGAACTTGAGGACTGAAAAAGCGCACGAACAGAGCCTTCTGGTACCTGAAACAAAGGCAACGAGGTGTGTTCTCGTCGCCCCTCCGATGCTTAAGAGAACGTATACTGAAATTGTATGTAAAAGCGTACCCGAATAATGGAATTGGGTCATGTATTTATAGAGGTAGGTAGTGTACTTCTAGTAGGATTGAATTAGTTGGATGTTCTTATCCAATAGAGTTCTACTTGATAAGAGTATTTTATTTGTAATATAATTGCATGATCAATGACGCTATTGTTGACATAGAATTCTTGTGGACGTAGGAGTCCTGGATTGAGGTATTTGAATTATCTTAGAGTCCGTAGAAAGTAAGATTTCTTATGGGCTTGTCAGAAGGGGGATTTGGTATGAAGGTAATAGCTTGAGGACTCATGAACCCCGTATATCAAAAGGATGCTCGAGGACTTATGCCGAGGATACCACCGACCAGATCACGATGATGCAAGTCGCCACTCCTCGGGTGTATTACCCTGAGGACCATGTCACCCCGAGAACTATGTGCCCCAATATGTGATGAGTAAAACCCTGTGAGTCCTTGGGGAAATCACGTCGGGAGGTTGCCAAAAGTGTCTACGTCACTATATATACTAGTGCACTCCCTTCTACAAAAGGAAAAGTATTATCCTATTACTGCATTAATTCCTATCTAGACTATACATTGAGTACCAGTTTAAATAGGTCTCCTATTTAACACCCCTCTCAAGTTGGTGTATAGATATCATGCCCAACTTGGCTAGTAATGTATAGAATGTCAATAGCAACTGAATTATCCCATAGAGCAATACGTGCACAACAGAAGCCAAGCAGCAAAATACTCGTACAAAAGAAGCCTACATACAAACAACACTCACAAAAAGCTTGCACAAGAGGGTGAGAAGTCTTTCAAGAATAAAGGCCTCATACACGCATCTAGACGTAGTGCACACGAACAGAACCTCGTGGAATCAACTGAAGCCCTTCATGCATGATACCAAATTCACAGCTGCAAGAGTTAGCCCATGTAGATGTTTTCTTTGCGCAATAGTAGAAGATGTCATGAATCAATAGCGAACAACATAAGATAGAGAGATCTAATCTGTCAGCATCCTAAGGAGTACCACAAGGTTGGGTCGGCGAAGATTAATGTTCCGCGCAACACTAGAAAAGGTTGCTAGAGGATATCTTTGGTAGGGAGAACAGTAGAAAGGTTACACAAAACGTTAAAGCATACTTGAGGGTTGGGTAAGAATAAGGATTGTACCATAGAGAATGGTTGTCGAAAGGTCGTAACTCTAGGAAAAAATGGGAGAAATTGAAGGAGAACCGCCACTACAATAAAAGATTTGAGAACCGCCAAAAAATTAGAGGTAGTAGAAGACCCATTGGGTCAACGTCCGTAGAAAGAAATCTCTCTCTCAGAAATCACAAAATAAATTTGAAGACTATTACAACAAATGATAAAAAAACCAAGGTCATTGCTGCAATAAAATTGAGTTTTTCTCTAGCAATCACAAAATAGCTTTGAGGACTGCCACGTCAGAAGACCTAAAAGTCAAGGTTGTTGCTGAAATAAGTCTGAGGACCATCTGTAGATAGTCGTGAAGCTCTGGGTGGTTGTCGAAGGTCGCATTGTACCAAAATAGGTTAGGGTTTTTCTTGGTTTTTTTGATTTCATAGTTTTTTTGTTGGTTCTTGAATTAGGGTTTGCAATTTAGAGCTCCATTTGAACCCTAATTAAAAATCATAATTCAGACTAAATTTGATATATAAAAAAGAAACAAAAAAACTTGGCCAAACGAGCGGCACAAGGGTGTTAGGATCCTCTGATGCTGCATTTCAACCGAAGGACTTCACGTGCTATTGCTACTGGAATGCTGATCTGCTATTGCTGCTAGAGGCCTATGAGTCTGCTGTTCAATAGAATTGTTAGACTACATATGTTGTAAATGAATTATGTATACTGAAGATGTGATTTATGAAGTATAGATCTTGGTTATATTGAATAATGGAGTGAATGATGTATTGGAATTCAACATAATGAAAGTAACAATTTCCAAGGCTTTCGAGAGGCCCGACCTCTCCCAATTTTCCCTGAATGAATAATGCGGCTCCCCCTTGTTACATTTATAGAAACTCTACCAACTTTCTATTACCATTTTGCCCCTTCACTAACTAATTATGGAATACTCTAGAACGAATAACAAACTAGTATTTGAGGCGAGGGTCTATCAAAGACCGTTGAACAGAAGCGATTTAGGTTTAACCAAATTCTGATTAAATTTGCTCTGATACCAAGTTGAAATTTAAGCTAAATTGATTTTATTCATATAATCAATCCTTTAAGTACTAGTGCAATTTATCTGTATAAAGGAAAGTATTATCTTATTACTACATCAATTCCTAGTCTAGAATACAAGTTAAAATAGATTCCTATTTTAACTGTCAGTCATATTAAGATCAACATATTTATTGCTGTGTTATGTGCCTTGTTCAAATAATTGGAGCATGGCAACTAAGAATATGTTGTTTCTTTGTTGAAGGCGGAGAGGCGAGCCTGATTTTCACATCAGTTTTAGTTTGAAGGGATGTTTGATTCCCTTTTTACTAAAATACATTTTTCTCTCATCTTTTCAACCACATATTCTTCATTAAAATAATATTACATGCAAATCAAAAACTTTTCCTTTTTTTAACCCCACATTCTCCATCAATCTACTATTCCAGAATACATTCTCTAAAAATAATGTGGCTCAAACACACCTTGAATATTATATTGCTATTTTGCGCTTCCATGCATATCGATTGTGCAGTCAGTCAATAATTAGTTGCATAATTAAATCAATCCTTAGTTGCTTCTCTTATTATCCAGGTTTATGAATTTTGGTCACAATAATGTCTTTATAGGTTTTCAAGTGTTTTTGTAAAGATGTTACGGATGATGGGTTGCTTCGGATGTTGCGAGTCATCAAAAAGGATTTAAAACCAGCTAGACACCAGGATACAGATAGTCAAGATGAAGGTGATGGTGATGATGATCTTCTTGCTATTGAAGAAGCAGAGGAATCTGATGTGGCTGAGACTGGTGAAACTGGTGAAACTGATGAGCAGACAGATGATTCTGAGGCAGTGGCTGGATTTGAAACCGTAAACACGGAGCTTCGGGAAGATTCTGATGATGAATCCGATGAGGGGATGGATGACGATGCAATGTTTAGGATGGATACTTATCTTGCACAAATTTTCAGGGAACGGAAGAACCAAGCTGGAGGCGAAACTGCCCATTCTCAGCTTGTTCTCTTCAAGCTTCGTGTTCTCTCTTTGCTGGAGATTTACCTACATGAAAATCCAGGCAAGATTTGTATTGTCAAGTGTGCTTATGGTTCCTCAAAATCTCCTTGCACAACATCAAAGCCTGATTTCTGCATCATTTCCCTTTGCATTCCTTAGGTTAGTAGCATTGTGTCAATAATCTTCTTGGAAGCCATAATCTAGGGAATTCATTTAACAGCATGTCTTTTTTAATGTCATCCATTTTTCTTTTTCGTTTTTCTTTGGGATTCTTTAACTTCCTAATTACACCTTTTGGCAAATGTTAGTCACTTCGGAAATGCGAGACTTGTCCTCAAATTAAGTGAAGGAGTGAATATGAAGGGAAAAAAAATAGCAGTACAAGAATATATTTAATTTCAAATTACATCATTCATTTTGTGAACACATTGCGACATATTCGTATATGGAACTCAAATAGTTTCATTCACTTAATTCATCTTTGCAGAAGTAGGATATTAAGATTTTCTTGTATATAGGTAAACCGCAGGTGCTGAAAGTTTTCTCACACCTTGCTCAAGCATTTATTCATCCACATACTACAGAAGGTAGCGAGCAGCTCGCCCAGCGGATTTGGGGTATTCTGCAAAAGAAAATCTTTAAAGCGAAGGATTATCCGAGAGGTGAAGCTGTGCAGCTTTCTTTACTTGAAGCACTTTTGGAAAAGAACTTGAAGTTGGCAGCAAAGCCTTTCAAGAGGAAAAAGTCTGCTTCCAATCCATCTAAAAGGAAGCAATCTGCTTCGTGGAACCGATACAAAATGATAAGTTCACTTGCTCGAAGCTCAACATTTTGGATTTTGAAGATCATTGATGCAAGAAACTTTTCATCCTCTGAATTGCAGAGGATGTATGATATTTTTGAAGCTGCATTAATAGCCTATTTTGATAGTAAAAAGTCACAGATGAAATCTGATTTTTTGAAGGAAATATTTAAAAGACGACCTTGGATTGGGCATCACTTCTTTGGTTTTCTTTTGGAGAAATGTGGTAGTGCAAAATCACAGTTTCGACAAGTTGAAGCTCTTGATTTGGTGAGGGAGATTTTGAAATCATTCATCTCTTCTAGTGCTGATGATGAAAGCGGGCAGAATGCTTCAAAGATGATGTTGAAAAGCCATCTTCCAAAGATATGCCATCTAATCAAGCAGTTATTGACCAACATGCCTGAAAAGCAGTCCAGACGAGTTGATGTGCGTAAGTTCTGTACCAAGATATTCCAAATTTTAAAGGCTCATAACTTGAGCGCGTCGTTTCTTAAAGCTTTGGAGCCGGAAGGTCATGCTGTTTGTGAATCTCAACTTAGAGTGACATTTCTTGCTATGAAGCAGCAGGAACGATAATATGGATCAACATCAGTTGCTGGAAGCTGTATTCAGGGATTCAACCTAATTACTGCCAATCATGGGAAGATGTGAATTGACATTACTCCTCGGAGGTAAGTTTGATGGTGCTCCGTTAACTTTGGAAACTGTTGTTAACTTGTCATAAACCACTCATTTGCAAGATGTTATAGAGTTTTCGTCCCCTGTTTATCTGCAGTTTTCTTGTTCTATCTTTAATGTTTATTTCAACCATTGGTCCATTCCCAGTTGTATGACCATTCAATTTTGAGCCAAACTAGTTAGCGTATTTTATTTCTTTTTCACCTCTTTGTATGAAAATCTATAATTAATCTTTGTTACAACCCTTTGTATGCTTGGTGCATCTTCCATATGTAGTAAGTATTGAATAGAAGTAGACTGTAGCAAAAGGGTTAAAATGGTGATGTTGAAGGGAACAAGATTTTCGCCATTCTTTTAAAAGGAAGTAGGACATGTCTGGGTATAGTTAAATATTGAAAACCAATCTTGCAATGATCTCTTTTAACTTATTCCTTCCCTCTTATTGAAGTGCAAGAATGAAAAAAAATGTAACTGCGTCTACTTTATTCTGCTTCCCACCAAAAGCATTGATCAGTCTGTTTTGGAGGAATACTAAGTTCTCTTAAGAGATTGATCTCTACAACTCTTGCTTTCTAATTGGTATAAGAACAAATTAATTTTGTTGATTTGCAAGATGTCTGCAATGGGACAAAAACGCATTATGCACGATTGAGATTAAGACCTTGTTAGGTAGAAATTAAAATTCAGAGTTTAGTTTTAAGTTTAATTCAATAATTAATTTTAATTATATATTTAATGGGATTCACGATTTTTTTAATCACAAATTTTATCAACTTTTATCGAAGTCTATTAAAAATTTAACTCGTTTGTTATTGATTTAAATTAGATTTCCCATCTGGAAACGCAGGCCAGTTTAACACTTTTTTATTTTTATTTTTTTAATTTTTGTCTTGCCGGAACAAAAAATTAAGCCATGATAAGAACGCGTCTCAATAACGACAAAGAGGCTGTGGTTTTGCCGGTGATGGAATATGGTTTGGACATTGGGGGGTGTAGACAGGCCTAATTGATTGGGGCTCGATTCAATCCAACTCGACCCCAGGCTCTAATCAAGTCATGTTCCTAGTAACGATTTTTTGGTCCTGCTCGACTCATTGGTCACAACTTTCTTTTTTGTTTCGACATTTAGCAGCTAAACAGTCATATTCGTGACTGTCAAAGGT
>NC_036241.1:11963302-12010795 GCF_002742605.1 Olea europaea var. sylvestris | reverse complement strand
CCTGCCCCCCCCCCCCCCCCCCCCCCCAACAAAAAAATTTCTGCCTTCTTAATTTACAATTGTTTTGATGCCCATTTCAACCCTTCTATTGTGTAATTTAAAGTTTCATTGTTTCTAAATTTACCTATTTGAGTTATATTTTAGTCAGTCCAATTTTGGTACCTATTCTTTTGTATACTATTACAAACGTGACTTCAACATATTCTCTAAATGTGAATACTGACTGGAACAAATTGATTGCATTCTTGACCTCATGGAAAATTCTAAAATCGTGACTATATGAAGAGTCCCACTTTTCGAAATATCTCTTTCAATGTCATGACTCAAAAGAGCATAATATATAACGTGATTAAGAAATTTTAAAATTTTTCCACGAATCAAGAATACAATTAATTTGTTCAAACCAATGATCAACCTAAAATGTCCAATTGGAATAAAGATGTCATCTATTTTAACTCTTTGAACTTCGTAAAAATATATTTTAGGGATAATTGTAGCAGAAACTTCAAACTTTTTAAACACTAGCCGACTTTCTCCTAATATTTTATTTGTTGCAGCTGTAACGACCAGGGTCTTTGTACCCAAGCCGTTAGCTTATGTACTGTTCGCTTTGGGTGGACTTTGCATCTACTTACCCCTCACGATTTTCTATCGCGTCCCCTAGGATTTGAACTCATAACCTTTCCCTTAAGTAAGATTTAAATTGAATCTTGGTACCAATTGGATAAGTTGCGTTTTTTTGTAACGATTTGGGTCTTTGTACCTAAGCCGTTAGCTTACGTACTGTCCGCTTTGAGTGGGTCTTGCGCCTACTTACCTCTCACGGCTTTCTGTCGCGTCCCTCAGAATTCGAACTCGTAACCTTCCCCTTAAGTAAGACTTAAGTTGAATCCTAGTAAAATTTTTTTGTAACGACCTGGGTCTCTGTACCGAAACCGTTAGCTTACGTACTGTCCGCTGCCTAATTGGTACTAAGATTCAACTTAAGTCTTATTTAAGGGGAAGGTTATGAGTTCAAATCCTGGGGAACGCGACAGAAAATCATAAGAGGTAAGTAGGCGCAAGGCCCACCTAAAGCGAACAGTACGTAAGCTAACAGTTTCGGTATAAAGATCTGAGTCGTTAAAAAAAAATGCACGCATCCCTCACTTAAGGGAAAGGTTATGAGTTCGAATCCTGAGGGACGCACAGAAAGCCGTAAGGGATAAGTGGACGCAAGACCCACCCAAAACGGACAGTACGTAAGCTAACGATTTGAGTACAGAGACCCGAGTCGTTACAGCAGCCGTCACCCCCAACCTTTTAAAACGTTGTATCTGAAACCCTTTTGGATGGAATCCGTCCAATTTTTTTAGTAGACTTAAAAAAATGATTTTGACCCAAAAAATTAATTTTAACCACAGTTTACTCAATTTTAAAATGGCAAAATAGTAATTTAGTCTTTTTCCCATATAAACCTTTAATAAAAAACAACTAAGAAAAGAAAAACTATCTTCTTCTTCCTCAACCCACCCCCATCCCTACAGTTCTGCCATTGAAACCCTACCTTGAGATCAGAAGCACACGTATACAAGGAGTTACAGTTAGGGATGTCAACGAACCGAGTCAAGCCGGCTCGCAAGCCGAAACTTGAGGCTCGAGCTGAACTCTCTGCTTTTTTTATTTTAAGGCAGCAGTTTACGGCCTTTTAAGGCGGCGAACTGCTACCTTTTTTTTTTATTATTATTAATAAAGGCTCGAAGCCCGTGTCCCAAAAATGGGGCTCGGCTTGAGCCTTGACCGAGCCCCGAGCCAAGCCGTCTTGGGATTTTCGCGGGCCGAGCGACGGGCGGCTTGGTGACGTCCCTAGTTACAGTTGATTTTTCCCATTTCGAAATCGAAAATATGAAATATTGGAAACCAATTGTTCTTTGCAAAAAAGAACCTAGAATTACAAAAATATCAGACACTCAAAAGAACTCAAAATTCAATATCAACTCGTACAAAAATTCAAGATTCCCTTTTTCTCACTTTCATTCTCTCCATGTTTCTCGGTTCAGATCGTTGATGCGAATTTTTCTGTGTAAGAATGAACTGTCGAGGTCTATTTTGAACTTCGACCTTAGTTGCAATTGAAGTTTTTGCTACTCAATTTCTCTATATATATATATATTCTTTCTAGTGTCGAATTTGGTGAAATTTCATATTTGGTAATTTTGGAAAATTCAAGATTCCTTTTTTCGTTGAATTTGGTGAAATTCCCACATGCAACTCGTATTACACTTCCATCGCCGTCCATATCATTTGTAACACACAGCACCACCACTATAAGCCACAACCATCAGCCCCAACGCGGCGGCGCCAACACCACCATACAATCAGAGTCGTTGGTTTTTTATGGAAAAAAAGATTAAATTACTATTTTGCCCTTTTAAATTTGAGTAAACTATGATCAAAATTAATTTTTTGGGTCAAAGTCACTTTTTTACGTCAACTAACGGTAAATTGGATGAATTCCATCCAAAATGGCTCCAGATGCAATATTTTAAAAGGTTTGAAGTGACAACTGCAACAAATGAAAGGTTAGAGGACAGTCTGCAACTTTTTGAAAGGTTTGGGGTCTCTGCTGCAATCATCCATTTTGTTAATAAATAAACTTTGTTTTTATTTATTTATTGTTATTGCATTATTTGATATTAAGAGTAACAATGATCACTTGTAACAATATAAGTTGAGTGCTTGCATGGGAAAAAAGCGCTTTACTTACATTTTGATTATACATAAAATTGTTCACAATCAATGCATAAAGGTTGACACCTTAAACTGAAAGGTTGCAGTGTTGACTGATAACTATTTGGGATTGAGATTTGTTCTTATGGCAAAAAAAAGTTTAAATAAATAGTATACTTGAAGTATATTGAAAGAATTGTGTGTAACTAACTGTATTGACATTGTTGAATTAAGCAGTACCATGTCGTCCTCCACATTGTGCGTGGTTGGAGCAGTAGCTTCAGCAGCGTGATTGTTGTTCATCAATGCTTGTCGTTTAGTCTTGCTCACCATTTTCTTCCAATTGGTCACAAACCGATCCAATTCCCAAAGAGTCTCAGTATCAAGGGCCTCTATGTCAAGCTCAATTTCATCACCATCTTGCCCCAAATGCTTATTCCTTTTCCTTATAATCTGAACCAATTGTGGCATCTTCTCCTGAGGCAAACTCTGTAGCCCACTACCAAGTTTATGCTTCTCCTCCATACTCATCTCCCTCTTATTCGGATCCTTTGCCCTCGGTTTTGGCTGCTTCACCATCCCTACCCTCCCAACTTTTTGTTCCTTCGCAGGCAATGGAGCACTGACAGGAGAAGGAGTTTGTGCATGTACTGGATGACTCAGTGGCGGAGGCTGAGGGGCGGGAGGCATTTCAATGCTAGAATGATTTTGCACCTGCACTTTCTCCGGCTTCTTTGAAGGCTGAGGAACTGGAATCGGGCTCAATTTTGGCTTACATTTCTTTCCTCCCCTTCCGGGGGATGAAGCCATAATCTGTCTAGGATTATTCCACTGATTCCCTTGCAATTCATCGTTATCCCAAAATTCTCGAAGCTCCCTTTCTCTTCGCTGAGTATTACAACTATCAATCTTCTCCTGAATTGGACTAAACAATTTCTCGAAACTCGCTAATAGCTGCTCTGCCATGCCGTGAACCTGGTCAGTTTTTGGATTGTACAGTAAGGCATTATTAAAAGTCAGCCTCACATCAGCAGCAAATTCAGAAGGATGAGAATACAGATTCTTTGTTAGATTCGACTTTACGGTCCCCAGATCCATCGGCCGCTTCACAATTTGATGATAATCGTGAAGCCCCAGAGTAGCAGCATCAACAGGTTTATTGAATATCCACCCGTTCTTGTGCTTCATCAATTTCGTCAAAATCAGCCTGCATTCCTTCAACATAGCCCCACAATCGATTGCGCTTTCCACCCCTAAATTTCCATTATCAAGAAATCCATTGCATAGTTTCTTTGACTCCTTATGAGATCCAACTGGAGCTCCAGGCCGTTTGTTACCAGATAATTTCTTTGGCTTCCCTTGAGACCTAGGATTGTTACTGCTACTGTTGAAGTTCAATTGACCAGAATCGATTTGAACCCTCAGGTTCTTGATCTGTTCAAGCTCAGCGGCCAAGCGTTTACGGAACTCCAAAAGCTCGGATTTTGTGTACGAGGCAACGTCGTAGGTTAGATACCCACCGTGGTTGAATCCACTACGCGCCGCCGCAGTCGTCTGATTGAATGAATAGGCATCGTCGGCCTGCGTTGCAGCAGGAAAATCATCGTTGCACCGGCCGCCTTCATTACTGCTTGAATTGTGGAATTGCTTTTGCTTTTTCTTTGGGTTAGGGTTAGGGTTTGATTTCAAGTGAGGATTTGAGTAAGGAATTTTCCCCATATGTACCCAGCTCGATTCATTCTGGCTAGCCAAGACAGCATATGCCATGAATAGCACCGGCAGGGCTCACCTCAGCTCCGGCAAATCTCCGATCCAAAAACATGTATAATTTTATTCAACTGATTTTTCACTTATGGCAAAGCGCTCACCAAAATCTTCCCCCAAAAAAGTATTCCGATCGCCTGCAGGCTATTATTTGTGGAAAAATAAAACGGGGCAGTATTTATGATTGAGCTAGTGTTTGAAGGAATTGGGCGAGGATTAGATGACGAGGGCTAGGCTTCTTAAAGGCGATGAGATCTGCCCGTGAAAAATACGGGCAGAATTAGGACCGTTGATAAATTTGTTTTGTTGATCGAAGGGTGGTGATAAATCTGTCTGCTGGCTTGAAAGGTTGACCGTGACATCCTGGCATGGACGCTGAGGATGGATGTGTTGTGTACGTGGCGATATATGCAGCGTGGATCATGAGGATCTTCTTGGAACTGCAATTCTGGGTCGGGAATTTAGGGTTTTGGGAGAGGCGTGTGACGTGGATGGTAAAACCGTAAATTCAAAGAATTTCGAGTTCACATGTGAAAGCAGATGACGTGTCAGGAAGACGAAGTCACCAACGTCAGAACCGACTTTGTCTTTGTTTCTTTCCCCAATGTAATTTGATAAAGAATTATTCTAGTTGTACGACAGGAATGACAACTTACTCATGGTACAGATTCACGATTTCTTTATTCAAAGTGAGCTTTCTCTCATGTGTGGTTGTAAATTGAGGTTGTCAATTCTAATTGTACATATAACATTATTATTTTAGAAAGAATAAAATAAATGGTACAAAACACTCTACTTTTCAATGTACAAAATGCGCCTTCATTTCAATTTTTAACATTTTCACCCCTATTTCTACCTTCCACTACCCAAATGATTATTTTCATCTATTTTTCTAATGAAAAGACCATTTTATCCTCCTATTCAAATAAAACAAAAACAAAAACAAAAACAAAAATAAAATGAAATGCTAAAGAATTAATTGCAATAATAAACTTAAATTTTCAAAAATTACAAATTAATCACAAATATATAATTAAAAATAAAAATAAAAATAAATCATTCATCCTCTTGAATAATTAATTTATTTTTTAGTTGCAACAATAGGCCAATCACCTATTGATGTCCAGGCCAGATGATAGTGTCTACGAAGAAGTCTGCATTGAAAAATAGGACATGGCCAAAGAAGAAAAGCGTATCTTTCTTGATTATTAATTATAATTTGCTATTAGCCCTTTCGCAGCCTGCGAGTTGAACTTAAAAAAATATTTGGTACGACACGAGCAGGGGCGAATCTAGGACTTCGACTCAACTAGAACGGACGTTGATCGTTGGCCGTTGACTATCGATAGTCAACGACCGTATAACGATATCGTTTATTAATATTAAATAAAATACTATTAAAAATTCTTCGATCTATATGTAAATACACTAAAATGTAAAAAACGTATATTTATATTATATTATATTTCAATATAATCCGAAATAATATAAATTACATAATATATAAATTTCTTTGTGTTTTCAATGCTTAACAAATCGTTTGCTTGACTAAAAGTAGTTGAGAGATTAGATACACCACTACAAGAACTAGATTGAGATTCAGTTGAAAAAATCGTTCCATAATCAGTATGAGAATTGAACATTAATCAAAGATTAAATGTAATTAAAATTAATTTTAAAATATAATTAAAGTTTCAATTTCCAATTCTCAACACCAATTCATCACAAATTATAAATTCCCAAATTTCTCATTTTCAATTTTCATAAATCACATATTCACATTTCACGATACTCAAATTAATTTTTAATATCACAATTCATAGTAGACAAATTCTCAAATAACTTATAAATTAAAACTCAATACTCATAAGTCATATCTTATAAATTATTAAAGTATAAAATATTTGAAATAACAAAAACCAACCAAAAATTAAAAAAATAGTCATTGACGCACCTAAAATCTTAACATATATTATTTTTTTAAATTTAGATTCAAAATTCAATCATTGCCATGATAGTTAAGCTTTCAATCATCCAAATTAGAAGTTCTAGTTTCGAATCCTTTCCTAAATATTGTAGAAATAAAAATTTTGCACAATGAAATAGACGGGAAGGAATCGAAACCAAGACTTGTAATATAAAAATGCAAGCTCTAACCAACTTAACAAAAGAGGGATTTGAAAATAAAATAAACTACTAATTATATAACATAAACTTTTTATCTATTATGAATAAAAAAAAATAAAAAAATTCTCTCCAGCGAGTCCAGCTAGGGCCCTTAAATCCGCCATTGGACACTAGCACTTATCCGATGATGAGGAATGGAGAAACTTGGCTGTTGTCTATTGGCTACTAGATGAAGAAAGCAACGCAGGCGAGGAAAATGGGAAGACATTTGCAAATGAAGAGCATGCAACTATGCAAGTGTACAAGATGAAGAAAAGGGTTTGCAGATAGAAAATTGGCAAGAATGTGAGATTGTAGAAGATTAAATTTTTGTTTTTGTAGTTTTGATTTTTAATTATATGTTTGTGATTAATTTGTAATTTTTTTAAATTTTGAGACTATTGTTGCAATTAATTCTTTATTTATTTTTTCTTTAGTTTTTTCGAATAGTATGGTAAAATCGATTTTTTATTGGAAAAATGGATGAAAATGATCTTTTGCGTAATGAAATGTGGAAATAAAGGTGAAAATGTGAGAACATTTTGTACAATGACATTGAAAAGTAAGGATGTTCTGTGCACTTTACCCTTTAGAAAAAATTGGAAATTCATTCTTTTCATCTTTGTGTTTCTTGATTTTTTAATTTTATTTCTTAATTCCAGAAAGGCGTTTTGCTTTTGTGAACTTGGTCTAATTTAACTAATAATTTTTGGGTCAATTGAATGTAAGGTTCCGAATGTTTGATTTCTGGCATTTGGGATTTCAAACTTTATGAGAGTTTACTTTTGAGGTCCTTTTATGACGGAAATAATAAGATTGACAATCATGTTTGGGTGTCAGAATTATTTTGACATCTCAGTTGATCTACACTCACAATCGGGGTGGGTGAAGTGCCATTTTTTTTACATTTTTTTATTCAAAATTTTTTTATTCACATGGGGCGATGCAGATCTCATGCCACTATGAGGGCCAATCACCTAGGTGGACAAGATTCATGTGGCAGCATGGCTTTATTCTAAGATTGATCCCCATTTGAGTAAAGTAATCATTTTACACTTGATGTGATTTATTCAAATAAATAAAATTTCACTTAGAGTTCCGTATCTTTTAAAAGTTCTGATAATGGATCATGAACCTTTGGTGTCTACCTCCTGGTGTTCCCAACCAGTAAAACTTTGCGATTGACTTCATTTTGTGATAGAACTCATCATTTTTACCATTATATTGTAAATAAATTGAGTAAAATGACCATCCTATCCTAAATTTAATAAAATAAAAATAATAAAATAAAATTCAAAGAGAACACAAAAATTAATCTGTAATTTCTCTAGCACTCGTCAATGACGATGAAATCTATCCACACCCACCACTGGTCACATACAATCAATTAATATACTCACAAACCAGTGTTGAAACCACCAACACATACATGCACCCTCCTATAACATTACCATTCCATTTTTCATTGATTTCTTCAACGAAACAATGAACTCCCACCAGCCCAACAATTGCGACTTGAGAATTGGGATAAAGGTCAAAATTGTAACTGAGAAGGTGGAAATGGTGATTGTGGCTGTTAATGTTGGGAAAGTGAAAGTTCATTTATAATTTGTTCTCCCATTTGGAGAATTGATGGAAATAGAAGATTTGTAATGCCGTAGGAGGTGCAGGGGCGTTTGGGTGGGAAATGTTGGTCGACGATGGGTATGGACGGATTTCATCATATGTGATGGGTGGGGACGAATTATCAATCAAGGACCTTATTACATGTACATTAAGGTTTTACATAAGGGATTACATAATAATTATATGATAATTTAGTGATAAATCAAATTAAGGTTTACATAAGTCTCATGTACAATTTACCGATAAATCAAATTAAGGATAAAATAACCGTCTTACTCAAATTTTGATTTTTAACGATCAAATTGACAAAAATACCTTCATCGTGAACGTTTGTAAAGTTTAAGACTAAAGCTGTATAATAAAGTGAATGTTGTGGTCCCCACGCTCGTGGAATTGCCCCTTGATAACAATAGCAATCGTAGCAGCAGAGGAACAATAATCAAAGGTATAAAAAAGCAGGTGCTGTAAAGTTGATTATTATGTGTTACATTGAATTTAACCCCTATTTGTCAACCATTCTCCCACATTATACGAAATTATTTTTTCTACAGTACTCATTTTTAATCACATTCTCCATTAAAATAATATACACATATATCAAACACTTTTCTTTCTTTTTTAATCATACATTTCAACATTAATCACTATTCCATACTCCAAATTTTGAAATTAAAGGGCCACAAACAGGTCCTTAACTAGGAGGTTTAATGGCAAGAAGAAGGGATTCATTATCTCGTTATTTAGTACGAATTAGTAAAATGACAGAATTCATAAAAAGAGTTCAACATGCTCTGGAAGGAATTTCAAGGATACTAGAACTAAAAGTTTTGGGACCTCCACCGTGACAATCTTCAAAGGCTTGGGACCCCAATTACAATTTACCTTAAAAATTAGCAAAATATAACCATATAATTTTTTTTTCTCAAATTTCCGTGGGGGCAAGCATGCTTCTACCTCCCTCCGTCACTATTTGTAAAAACACATTTTAGTGCATATTTGGCTAGTGATATTAAATAAAAATTTAAATGATTTTAAATTGTGTATAATAATAGATGCGAGTCCTATGAAATGTATATATAATATATAAGTAATTAAAATATAATCACCTACATAACATGCACGAAAGGTATTTGAAATGGTAGAAAATGAAATTATTAACATGATGTTCTATGATATGATAATCCTCGTTAACACGTAAAAAGTTTTCTTAATTCTAGTTTATAGGGAGATCATAAGTTGAAATTCACAAATTCAAACTGAGTAAAATTTCAACCATTGTTATATATACATATATATAATGGTTTATGCACGCATTACGTGGTGAGATATGATTAAAAGATAATTACTTCAACCAAATTAAAAGTAAATAAATTTCCCACTCTTTTTTTAATATATCATTTATATGTTAATCATTATATAATTTCATTATATACAAGTAACATTATTCAAATTTCGAAAACTCCAGTAAGCTTAATCACTAACCATTATTTAGCTCGTCCAAGTGGCCTATCTATGACCAAGACTAGCAATAATTTGATAAAGAGAGCAACACATAACTCTTATATATAAGAACCATATTTCACAACTAACAAACTCCCTAAATATTATCATAAATCAGGTGGTAAATAATAATAATAATATAAAATTTAATTTAATCTACATATTCACCCCCACTTGTCCCCAAAAAATTTAGAGAAATTGAAAATTGGAGATTACAGCCCACCCACTCCCTCCCATGGTAGAAAAATCTCAAAAAACTGAAGACTATTTCTTTTTCTACACCCCAATTATAAAAAAAATCTCTAGAAATTGTAGTGCCGATAGTGATGTATTGTAGGTGACATTATTTGTGACTAATTGTATTATCTGTGACTAGATTTATTGTCTATAATCATACATGTGGTATATATGATTATTTGTGATCAAATTCCTCTTCGACTTGACTGTCTGTTGTCGTCTAATTTATAATCATATGTAATCAAGTCACAAACTTGTATTATATGTGACTAATTATGACCAAAGTTTGTCTTTTTAATTGTGACATTTGCTGGCGGAGTTGGATTTTTAAATCTATACTAATTAAATTAATGATTTTTAATTTGCACCTGATTTTTAAATTTAAAATTAATCCTCATTAAAGATTGATTTTTAAATGTAAGTTTCTAGATAAATTTTCCTTTGATAGCTATGCTGGGACAAATGGAACGAGAATACTTGACTAATCAACAAGGCAACAAGTCATGTCAAGACCATCATGATGTGAAACGAATATAAATTGGAGTCAATGAAATGTAAAGGTTCATCAATTATGCAAGTGAAGAGTTATGAGCTTAAAAGAGGTTTTTCACTAGCATTAGAACTCTACTCTAAATAAATTATTTCTCCGCTTGAAGAATGACATATAAATCAAAATGAAATTGACCACCTTTCATCTTTAATAATTGAACTCTAGTATTTATTGTTTCTAAAGTGATATGGAGTCAAAATTGTTCTTATTGAAACAAGAGCTGCAAAAATAAAAATAAAAAAAAAAAAAAAAAAAATTTTTTTTTTTTTTTTTTTTTTTTTTTTTTTTTTTTTTTTTTTTTTTTTTTTTTTTTAAAAGTTTTAAAAAAAAAAAAAAAAAAAAAAAGGTTGAACCTCAACCTTGAGGGCCTCTACCGCCCCGTCCCTAGAGCTTTGTGAGGGAGGTAAATTGCAGGATGTGTCCTAACAGGTCAGGGAGCAAGAGCTGTCTGTACACTGCGCCTACAAAGAGTCCAATTTTATGTCTCAGAAATCGAACCCCCATACTGCGACTGTCAACAAGGTGTGAGATAACCTCACTCTTGTCCTTTATACTACTAGGCTATGCCCCTGGGGCAATGTAAAGGTTTATCAATTATGCAAGTGAAGAGTTATGAGCTCAAACGAGGTTTTTCACTAGCATTAGAGCTCTACTCTAAATCAATTATTTCTCCGCTTGAAGAATGACATGTAAATCAAAATGAAATTGACCACCTTTCATCTTTAATGACTGAACTCTAATATTTAATGTTTCTAAATTGATATGGAGTCAAAATTGTTCTTATTGAAAGAAGATCTGCAAAAATAAAAATAAAAATACAATTTTCAGCGCCAAAAAGTAAAAGTAATAGATTGAGGTATGTTATAAACTTTATGAATTATCTTATGGGTGTCTAGAACAATATGAATGGAGCAACTTGTTCACCTTAAAAATTGGATAATATTTCACAAAGACCATTTTTTTTCTTTTATATATATATAGATATATATAAAACTGAAATTTATTATGAACCCACATTGATGGTGGAAGAAAATCGTGAATACAATTAATGAAAACGAAAAGTAGGAATTCTGCTAGAGTCTAAGGCCATTCAACCGATAGTAACTTTTGGCAAATCCCTAATACAAGTAACAAATTGAGAACATCCACTTGCACCTGACCTTGCTAAAGAATCAGCCGTTGTGTTTGTTTCACTATAAACATGATTCATTTTTAGATCTAAATACTCCGCCAACTCCATTATATCCCCCAAATATTATAGAGTGAGTCGAGTGACCAAGGGGGTGTTCCTCGCCCATTGAACCAATGCTTCACTAACTGAGAGTCGGTTTCCACGCAAACTCTATTAACACCCATAAGATAACAATATTTGAGAGCAAAAGCTTCAGCCATAGAATTAGTAGCCACACCAACGTAATGAGAGAAACCAAAAATCAACTTACCAAGCCAATCTCTCAACACTCCCCCGCATCCAGCTTGACCAGGATTACCCAAGCTGGAGCCATCAATATTCAATTTAAGGACTCCATTCTCTGGAAGATACCAGCGAACAAGCAAAGGAGTCCTAACTCTCAACGATGTCTCTGGAATACCAAGTCGATGCAAAGATTCTCTCAGGCCAAGTGGATTGATTTTTGATGGCTGAATGAGGGCGTTAAGCTCCACCAAGCAGTGCAGCACTTTATGACAAATTTGATCAACAGACATTGTATCGCCATTGTACTTAGCATTATTTCTGGCAAGCCAAATTTCCCATGAGATTACCGCAGGAGTCAACAGAGCAAGGAGTTGGACATAGGAATGCCCTTGAAACTGAACCATCCAAATTGTGAGTAACGAGTGCCAATTATTACTATTAGCAATACAGCTCCAAAAAGGGAGGCAAAGTGAGACCAAACCAGCATTGCAACTTCACTTGAATGGAAAAAGTGATTAATATCTTCCGTTTGAGCATTAGCACAGCAATGACACTTAGAAACTAGTGGAATACCCCGCTGACTAATCACTTTATCAACAGGGACAATTGATGCAGGATGGGAGATGATTCTTACAGAATAATTAGAAATAGCAAAATAGCACAACTAGCAAGTAGAATTCCAGCGAGAAGAAGAAGAAGAAGGCAGCAAGAAGGGGGAAAGGGCCGGAGAGAGGGGAGGGGAGAAAACCAGAGAAGAAGTAGAAATCAGGGGAGAAGGAGGAAGCCATAGACAACAACCCAAGCATTTTATTCTTTAATTCATCAATTCATCCCCTGTCTCAAATAAGCAACAAAACAGAAATAAATAACAAAACAAAAATCCTAAAGAGAAGGGCTTGAGCCAAACCCGCTAAACAAGCCCAATCACAGAAATATAAATAATAATCCAAACAAGAACTGTCTGTACGCTGTTTATATACATTTACTTGACGATTGCGCAGGCTGTCCAACTTGCAATTTTCAAAAATATTACATTCGATTTTTTTCTCTATAATTTGAAGTTGAATTTGTTTCTTGCACACACGAATTTTCTTCTCAACTCATCCCATTTATATACTAATTGAGGAATCATCTAAAAGTCATAGTAGGACTCTTTTTTCTTTTCATTTTCCTTCCGAGGAAGACAATGTACCAGATTTTTTTGGTGATTTAGGATTTTAATCATAGTTAATCTCCCTTATCAATCATAATTAGCATGAATTCTTTTTAATTGGACCTTTGATCCACCCTAAGACATGGGTGGATACCCAACAAATCTGCCTTTTCGCCTCATGTCGTGGGCTCCACCAAGCCCGCTCTCTGCCTGCAAGCTTCAAGTTTCTTATTAGGAAAAAGGTTTTATAAACATGTGTGATCCGTTCTTGCTGGTATATATATAATTTTTTTCTCTAAACTCAACGGCTTCGCTCAAGGACATCGTGGATCATATCTAACAGCGATGTGTTTGAATATAAAATTGAACAACGAGTTTTTGAACAGATTGATGGAGTTTATGCGCAACATGAAGAGTAAAAGAGAGATCAACACAAGTATTTACATGGTTCGATGATGTGTCTATGTCCACAAGAAATGAAGCGGAGATATTTTATTTAATATGAATGACAGAGTTACATCATCGGTATTTATACTAACTTTAGCTCAATCCCATACATGACATTAACGCCCGCTTGTACAAGAAAATACACTTGTACCATACTGCTTGGACATTGCCCCCACACCCTTAACCTATTCAGCGTCCATGGTAAACAGATAGTAAATTAAAACTAGCAAGGTCGATACCTTCTCTCCACTCCGCTCCATTTGTTCGGTGCGCTCCACTCTGAAATCGATCTATTTAATTCAATAAACATGTATTTCATTCTACATGAGTCACATATAAGGATAACAATGAGCCTAGCATGTCCCCGCGAGCTCCTAAGCCGCTCATGAGCTTGACGAGCCAAGCTTTGTTCGGCTTGTCGAATGAGCACCTCGCTCAGCTTGTGCTCAGATTTGTCTTAAAACGAGTCCGAGCCCTCCATGTGCCGAGCTTTCACTAGCCGAGCAACTGAGCTACGCGACCCTTTTGCCACCTCTAGCTACATACACAACAGAGGAGAATTGCACTCTTAAGCCCTTGTTTGAGCCCCATTTCTTTGAAAAAAAATATTTTTAAATAGTGATTTGATATCTTTTCAACCACACATTCTTCAATAAAATAATATTACATGAAAATCTAAAACTTTTTTTTTTTTTTTTTTTTTAACTTTTAACCACACTTTTTACATCATTTCTCAATTCGAAAATGCATTTTCTTGGCAGAAATGGGGCTCAAACAAGGGCTTAATGTAATACTAAATCACATTTTTCTTGTTTGTAGATTCAATTCTTCTAAAAACTTTCTCATCCACAATTTTCCTTACATGCGTCAGTTGTGCTATATATTCAACTTTTGTAGTCGATGGAACAATACATTTTTGCAACCTAGACTGTCAAGAGGCAACTTGCCCTACAACAGTCATCAAGAATCTTGAAATGGATTTCTTAGAATCACTATCACCAGCCACATATGCATAAATGTATTCATCCAAAAATAGTTCATCATTGCTAAAACATAAACGCACCCTGGACGTCCCCTTAAGATTTCTGAATATCCATTTCACAAATGCTCATCGTTCATTTTTAGTATTGGATAGGAATCGACTTACCACTCTAATTGCACTCACAATATCTTGCCTTGTACACACCATATCACAATAAAATCGTCGATTGCAAACGCACAAGGCACTTTGCTCATTTCCCCTTTTTCTTTCTTAGGTGTAGGACATAGAGTTTTAAATGACTTTCAAGTGGATAGCCAACTGACTTTGCCTTATTCATGTTGAATTTTTCAAGAACCCTATCAATATAGTTTTTTTTTGAGATAACCAAAATCTTCCTATCTTCCAGTCACGGGATATTTTCATACCGAATATCTATTGATCCCAAGTCTTTCATCTCAAAACACTAGCTTAATTCTCTTTTAAGTTGGACAATCTTGCTAACATCATGGCTATTTATCAACATGTCATCAATATATAACAAGAAAATAATTAATTCATTTACTTTATTAGCAAATTTCTTCGTAAAAACACAATGGTCATTTCCTTTGACTTTGAAACTTTTGGTTCTATATAAATCTCTTTATAACACCATGTAGAAGAGTAGTTTTTACATCAAGTTGCCCAATCTCCAAATTCAATTGGGCAGCTAAACAAGAACAATTCTAACGAATGACATTTTTACAAAGGAAGAAAATGTTTTGTCCATACCTTTCTTGTGATCGAATTCTTTCACAATTAATTTGGCTTTATGTCTCAGCATTGAGCTATTATATTCAGTATCCATTTATGTATGGCAGCCATCTCTGCCTTGTGGTAACTTTACCAAGTCATTATATGGTTTCATGTAAATATTTCATCTCTTCTCACATGATTTCAATTCTCTTATTCTTTTGCTCCTATAACACAACTTCTTGGTCCTTTTATGGTTCTCTATCATCTTTAAGCATCGTATATTCATTAGTGGAAGCTTGCCATTCTCTGTTAGATCTCCTAACTGTAATCGACAGCGATGGTGATGTTACTTGCTCAATCTATTCAAGTTTATCCCATTATCAACTATAGGAATATTATCAATAAAGTCACCAATGTCTTCTTGTACAACTCGAAAGTTATTATTTTTGCAATTTGGTCCTTCAACTTTTCACTTCTTCCATTTTGGTCCCCAAACTTCTTAATTCGGTCTATTTTGTCCTTTAATTTGCACGGTGATTCTTCATTTTGAATTCTATATTATTGGTCCTTATCCTTCCAAATCCATGATATCTATATCCGATGTAAGTTCTGATAGCTTGCGATTTAGTCCCAAAACTTTCTAGTTATCAAATTTTTTTTTTCTCTTGAAACTCACGTAACTCATCCAATTGCCCCGACACTTCTTCCAATTGATCGATTGCAATACTTGATGATCTTCAAATCCCTGAATCAACCTCCAATTAAGCTCAAAATCACCACTTTTTGCACCAAGGTCGACCTCGATTTTCACCTACAAATCACATAATTTCACTGATTAGGTAGAAATTCGCTAAATTAATCATAATTTATCAAGATTAAATCCATAACTAAGTGTCTAAAACACACTTATCAATCGTCATGCGCTACACATGGACGAATGGATCCAGATGAATAAGGTTTGCTTCTCAACTTTGTGAGAATAGTCAACAAGTTCGTTTTCAAGAAATATAAAAATATCTGCTTCTATCAATTTTCTTGTTCACTAGATCCCATAACATGTACCCAAGTTCTTCGTTACCATAATTCAAGAAAGTACGTTATTTTTCGTCATCATCAATCTTAAATCTTTCATCTTTTAAGACAAAATTCTGTCCAGCATAGACTTTCTTACACTTTTTTTAAATTCTAAAATTCAATATTTTATGTCATTATTTTCCAACAAACATAAGATAAAGCTTTCATTATTGTACATGTTATATTCACTTATTGGATTGATGCCAATAAAAGTTCTAACTAGAATTGACAGATGAAATGACACGCCCCATTCCGAGTAACGCTAGTGGACTCAAAACGGACGTGAGCCGATGATAGATATCAACTCAAAGTTGGACTCACCATCATGGCTACTATTATATAATATAAACCTTTTTATAAATTATTTTAATTGAATTTTGGCATTATCTTCCTTGTAAATAGGATTATTTGACTTGTAATTCACTATGCATAATCCTAAAAATAACACAACGGAATAGAGATAAGCCGAAATTTCTACTTTTACTATGAAAATAACATGAAATGTACATATGGATGCAAAATACATATTAAGCCCGATATCTATCTACAAATGATGCAAAATCACACCTAAAAATGAACATGTATCCTAAAACGCTGACTACATGCTCTGTGAAATGAGTCACACTGGCAAACCTATCGTGTGGTTTTGACTCCAAAATTGAATGTTCAACTCCAAAAGACACTTGAAAACTCAATTGCTACCTGGTAAGAAAAATCATGAGAAAATATATAAATCAATAGCTCAGTGAGTGGAAAAATTCGAAAATAAATATACCTTTTCATTTATATATTTTATTGAAAATCAAGTTTACATCCTTTAACAGTTCATAGTATAACAGCATAAAATAATAATCAAGACGTAAGACATCCTTATTATACTGAAAAATATCATCTCATCGTCATGATATAAACATCAATTGAAATCTATACAACTATCTCATCACATCAAATATACTCGAAAATCCACAAAAAATGTATCATTTGACTGAAATCTGTAATAGATTCATACGCGTGTAGACTGTTCCTCGGGATAGTCATTCCCAACATGGGCCTTTGGCCCCTTCAGTAAATGAAAGCGGGTCTCAAAAACCTCTCATAATCCATTCTAGAATACGACCAAGGTCTCTCAATGAACTATATGTACACGATCAAGACCCCTTCATCCATAGTCAAGACCTCTCAGTATAGTATAAAACACGGTCAATGCCCTTCAATGACTTAAAAGAAGTATATAATCATGAGTACTTTTCTGATCGATTTCAATATCACATATGTCTCACACACTAAATCACAAATGTACCATATACAATCTTTGAAATTTCATTTGTATCATAATAAAAGATATTTTCCATAATAATTATATAATCGAACACATAATTGTACATAATGTAATATAATTAATTTATCAATAATTGAAAATATTTAAGTTTTTCCACTAACTTAATTATATACGCAAAATTAATTCGGTTGGTAGGCTGTTTCGATATTCGTATCGTCGCCTGAAATATGATATAATATTTAGATTAACAATTAACCATTTAAGAAATTTTGATAATTAGATAGGCAATACCAAAACTTAATCTTTTTATATTTAAGATATTTCTAAAGTTCCTTTAATCACTTAAGTTAATTTTTCTTTCATTTAACTTAATTATGTAGCTTATTATACTTAATTCAATAATGTTCCTTCGATAAAATTGAATTTAAACAACCAATTTGACAACCCTATACTTTAACACAACTTTTTACTTACATTTGAAATTGAAGAATTCAAGCTTATTAATAGAAAGCATTTATTTCTAATCACCTTGGCAACTTTCCCTATTTTTCTTTTCTTTTCTTCTTCTTCTTCTTCTTCTTCTTCTTCTTCCTCTTTTTTCTTCTTTCTTTCCTCTTTCCTCTTTCTTTCTTGCCTCGTTTCCTTTCTCAGTGTGTTGTGTGTGCTTTGTGCATGAATGGATTTGTATTTAATTGGATTGATATAAATCTTATCAATCCACCACCTTTATGATAATTGTATTGTTTTTGTTTGGTTCCTTCTTCCTTTTTTTTTTTTTTTTTTTTATAAATATGTTTGACTAACTTTTTTTTTTCTCTCCTTGAATTAAGGTATTACATGAAATAATATGTTTTGAAACGCATGGAAGTTTTGCAATCAATGCTATAATTAATTTTGTCCATTCTGTGATGCATGTTATTGAATTATAATTAACTTATATTAGCAAACAGAATATGGATATTTATATTGTAAATATCGTAGTGTATATGAATAACTTTTATACCCCTACTACCCTAGTCATTATGATTATTGGATCCTACGTAACTCAAATTCTTCCCTATAAGTATGGAATTTTGATTCTTAATAAAATACACAAGTTTATTGACTTCTCTATTTCGTTCTCTCTTTTATAACATGTCATCAACATGGTTGCTTAAGAATCCTTTTGCATGCACTTCTCTTCCACATCCCATAATCATTACAAGGTAGCCTCCAAATAATCATTACTTTGTAATAATTAGAAAGTCATTATGAAATATTTTTCTCAAGAGGCCGACTAAAGTTACGTGAATGAGATGGTGGCATTAGCTGCAAATTTGGATGAATACCACAACCATGAGGCTGAAGATAAAAATAACTTGATGGTACTTGTCATTTATGTGTTCGGTGGTTTAAGCAGAATATGTATTTTGATTATATTTGTATATTTGCTTTGAGAGATTTGTATGCTCTGAAATCTGTCAAGAAAATATATTTATTAAACTATCTTGTCTTATTATTTTTTTCTTTCTTCTTGTTTATTGTTCGATTAATACCATTAAATCAATTATTATGTTCATATTGTAAAATATTGTTACTTTTGAAGTAGCATACTATTATTAATATTCCAATTAGATTTTACTTGCTCCTGAAAAGTATAATTAAATAAAATCTAACATAAATTATGTTTACTCTTGAAGAGTAAATTCTTGCATAATTTATTATTTCAAATAATAATATGTTATTGCTCCTGAAGAGCATAATATTATGATTTTCAATATTTCAGAAGAATATTGATTTATTACTCTTGAATGAGCAATAATAAAATGTGAAGTGTTTTCAAAACAGCGAACATTCTGAATAATATATATTTCATTGTATCCTTGAAAAAACAAAAATTAAACAATTCAATTTTGGGTAATAATTTTTAAAGGAAAGTAATTTTCTATATTATTAATATTTAAGAATAATACTAATTCATCGCTCTTGAAGAGAAACAATAATTAAAGATAATGTGCACTTGAAGTAGCACATTTTCAAAGAATATATCATTTTGAATTCATCTTTAACCCTAAAGGAAAATATATAATTGATGTCATGAGGACAGTGATTAATTTCACTATTTGAATGATATATGATTATATAAACTTTAATCGAATTCTTTGAAATTAAATCATCGAATTATATCTTATATTAAACCAGAATTTCATTTTGACTTTATTATTTGGCATGATTAGTTGGATTATCATTGGATTAATAATGATACGAAATTAAAAACTCAAATAGATATTCAATTAAGAATTAGAAGATTTTTTGATTCAATCCTATATGACGTTTGTTCTCTTTCATGAAAGTTTTTCAATAACCATCACTAGCTAAAATGGATACAAAATTTCCTATGTTTTTTAAAATTAATCAGGGCGATAAATGGGGCCCCGTCATCTTCCACGTCGACCATTTAAATGTTATTTGTATCTAATAGACTTGATACATATACTTGATGGTTGCATGGTGTTCCCAATCTGAAATTTGTGAAATTACTGCTCAAATTTTAAATTATGAGCATAATTTTCAGATTATATAATCAAAACTATGTCTTGTTAATGCTAATGAGCATAAATTTCGACATTTTAATAAGTTTTAGGTGGGATATCGATAAATAATTTAACACTATTGTTTATTATACGCCTCCAATTAATTTAATTGAGAATAAAGTACTTCTCATTTTTTTTAGGAAATTCTATTATGCATCATGTTAACATCATAGTTCTCCTTATTATAATTGGCTTATAGTCAAAGTCTAAATTTTCTATCTAATTATTTTAATAGGGCAGTATATGTAAAATTGATCTACCATAATGCACTAGGATGAAAAATAAATAATGTTGAGAATAATTGCCTAGTTTGAAACCTTATCTCAAATGAGCGATATTTTATAACGCTGAAAAAATGATTGTTAATTTGATTGGACAATTCTCTCTGCATTAGGGGGAGGAATTAAGAAATTGAAAATAATGTATAAATGCATATCATCTAAATCCTTGCAAAATATCATTCGAACTAGAAGTTTGAAAGATAATTTATTTAGATGCATTTATTGATCAAAAGAGATAAATAATATTTTATGCACCAGTTTTAAATGCTCTAACATGAATTGACGTCCTATGAGGATAAATTGCTAGCATTATATTTACTATATCAATGACATGCCTGAAAGCGTGATAATGTTCGATTTTAATACAAAAAATCTTCAAACGAAAATGGAGTAATTAGCAAAGATGGTCTCGTTAAAGAGGCATATATTCTTGATGAGTATTAAGACATTATAAATTATAATACCTTAGAAGATGTTTAGGTACCTGATATATTAAAAATTGAGATATCTCAATAAGTTATATCAGTATAGAGAAAGAAATAGAATCGAAGAGAAAAAATTTGTCAGCAATATTTTTGCACGTGATGTACCGCATCATATTATGAATAGCAAGGATATCGAAATAAATTCATCATTGATCGAAGTAATGATTGACCAAATAAAATGGACGCAATCCTAGTGAAATTGAACTTACTGGAGAAACTTGAAATTTTTGGATCTACGGTCTGAACACCTAAAAGTGTATACTTATACGAAATGAAAATGAAAAAATAAAGTCGTAACATGAAATGTACAACTCTTTACATAATAAATGTCGTGAATACTTGTATAAATAGATAAATTATCATGTGGTGGATGTAATTGCAGGTTTCTACCTTGTTAACATGACAATGTATGAAATTTGATATGCATATGATAAATGTGATTATAATTAACTCATCTTATATAACTTTAATATTATCCTCAAAGGATTTAATGCCTGAAGCATAATTTAGGTGATCTTATCATGAGGAGGAGTAAATATGGATGTACTCTTTTTCCCTTGGTCAAGATTTTGTTCCATTGGGTTTTTCTGGTAAAGTTTTTAACGAGACGACTTTTATAGCATACTCAAAATAATTATGTACTTTTTCCCCTTCATTGTGATTTTTTTCACAAGGTTTTTCTTAATAAGGTTTAAATGAGGCATATTCTTTAGTAATGACGTCCTTAATCTACAAAGTGGTTACCCTCAAAAGGTATGCTCCTATATGTACGAGGCTCCCAAAAAGATCAACAAATGTTATTTTTTGAATCATCATGTTACTACAGTTATCAAATGTTAATAAAATGTCTTATGAAGATGGTATTATTTGAAGACTATACAAGACAACATGAGACATTTTACCAAATTTGCAATATTAAAGACATTAATGTATAAGGCAATGACGAATTAATACAAGAATTGAAATTAAGAGGAGTAGCTATACCCTTTTTTCCTCGATCAAGTTTTGTTTCACCAAATTTTCTTGACAAGGTTTTAACGAGACAACATTTTATTACTCCAAATTTTTTGAACTTTTTTAATATGTTGGCATTTTTGTTCTATCGGTTTTTTGTCAAACAATATTTCAATGAGATAGTTATTATGTAAATAGTCATTTAAGGGGAAGTATTGTAAATATCGTAGTATTCATGAATGACTTTTATACCCCTATAGCCCTAATAATTATGACTGTTGTATCCCTAGTAACTCTAATTATTCCTATAAATATGGATCATTGATTCTTAATAAAATACACAAATTTATTGACTTCTTTATCTTGTTTTCTGTAGTTTATAACAATTTAGTGCTTATTCGATATCATATTTTATGGGGAAGAATACATAATTGTCAACTTTTAAATATACACTTTCAAATTTGATAAACATTTGAAATTATTTTAAAAATCAAATATTATTAATTAAATAGGTTAAGGTCACAATATTATACAATTTATGGTCAATTGCATATTCATCACAATTACAGAACGTCATACTCACAAAGTACATATTTTTTTAGTCACAACTTTTTTATCGATTACAATATATCAAATTAATTGGTCACAATTTATTTTTGAATCACAAATAAAAATTTTTATAGGACACAAATTATTTTTGGTTCACAAATTATTAAATTAATTAGTCACAACTACCCTCAGCTTATCACAAATTATCCTTCATCCATCCTATTTCATCCCACCCCCAACAAACAAATGGCGGCACAACCCAATATGTCGTCACTGCCTAAGATCCACAACCCACCACTACCAATACCGCCACAACCATTTGTAACGCACCACCGCTACAATAGTCGTCGCTATTGCCTACACCACAACCCACCGTCATTGTTGTCATCACCTGCCCCACAAGCCATCGCTGTCACCACCACCACCGCCACAAACCACCATTGCTTCTTTAAATCCATCATTTCTATATTGAAATGTGGAAGCAGAATTATCCATAAATTAAAAAAATTCTTTAATTCAATAATCAAGATTGGTTAAATGTTTACGTGTGTGTTATATCAAGAATAAATGATTCGAATTTTTACCTAAATTTGATGGTCAATTAACGAATTAATTCTAAATCACAATCTTTCAGTATTTTGGATAACAACTTTCAGCTTTTAATTTCAAGAACTTGATACTTTAAACCTCAAGGTCATTTATGGTATTTACCAAAGTCAAGACTACACTGATAGGTAGACACCTTCTTTTAATTAAATTAAAAAACTAATTCTTGAATTGGACAATTGAATAAAATGAGAAAATAATTATTTTATCTTTCAAAATTTGAATACTATGGAATTATGTATAATGATTATTTTACAATTTCATAGGATGTTTATGTTCCATCTAATCTTTATTTATAGGATAGAATAGTTCCAATCCTTATATAATAATAATTTCGCATTCAAATAAAAGCTCTAATTAAAATTCAAGTAGGAGTTTTAATTAAAGTCTAAATCTAATTAGTTTATATTTAATTACATCTGTAGTCATAGAACTTCAATTACAATTATAATTAAGTTTACAACTTTCATAGTATTTACAACTAAGTAAAAAACTTTTTTTGTAATTACAATTATGCTCGAAACTATTATAATAGCCGTAATTAAGTTCCAATACTTTATAGAGCTACCACAGGGACATGATCGGACATACATTATCTAAACTCCAATAATTAGATAATGTTTAGTCTATCCCAAACCACCTAATCTAATTATTAGTCTTTGCTTTTTTCACTAAAGGTAAAAGACTAAACTCTTGGAATATATAAGATCACAGAGGCCAATAAATCTGTAATATTTTCTTCTGACTTTTCATATATGTATTTTATCCCAATCCGATAATTAGCTACTAGCATAAATAATCGTTTTACCCTTTTAATTATTCTCACTAATTTTAGTATCATTTTCTTCAATGGTCATGTAAGCTAATCATAGATGTCGAAATTTAGCCATTGCTAAACACTGAGCTCGAATTTTTAACTGTTCAACAGAAAATTCTTAAGTAGTCACTTACCCTTTTTCAGAGTACGGTTCTCGACACAAATTCATGTTCTTCACTTCACTCATTCTCAAGCTCCCAACTCATCGAATTATTTGACCAATCAAATTGATCTCACACGTTGATGAATCAAAAAACCATTAAAATCATGTAAAGATATACATACCTTATCAAGAGTTTTAGATAAAATAAACGGGGTCAAGTGAAATTTAATTCTCCTTACGATCATGCTATACAATTAAACTCAACACGTGGTCCATTCAGTATTCCCCAAATTTACTTGTGTCATCTTTAACTATTTCTGTTATAAGGACAAATTACAAATCTCAATGGTGAATTGGTCAACACAAAAAACTTCTGGTACAAAGTGTCAATTCTTATACATTGGTTGTAAACAAATAATTTATTATCAAAATATAAGTTGTGTCACATTGTACTACTCAACGCAAATACCCAACTTATATTATCACATTTGATCGTAGATACTTTAATTCGCATGCTCAATAATAAATAAATGCAATAAATAAATAAAATTACAATTTATTTATTATAAATTATTATTTTATCATAGCAAAATATATTTTATATGCGTGTAACCCAACATTCTACAGCCACAAGAACCGCTTATAACGTCGTCACCACCATATCCACATCCACATCAAATGCAAAATTGCCACCTCCACCAAGCCACAACCACCAATAGTACCACCACAACATCACACCGCCACCATCTCCACCTCTACTTCACCTATAACTTACCTACGATTGCCAGATATGTAGCCATTCGACAACCGCCTTGGATCCCCAACTCTATTTACACAACTTGGCTAAAAAGTAGTTCGTGCAGAAAATTTTCATCCAAATTTGAAAAAAGCAAGACTTGTCATTGGAACACCATCAACTGTAATGCCACCACCAGCAACCTCCAGATCCGTAGTTATCTGTAGAGATAGAGACAAAGTTGAAAGTTCCAATACACGAAATGAGCTTATTGGCGACAACCAGTAGCAAATCAGTTTGATTGTCGATGCAATCGTCGATGATGGAGACATGGTCTTCCATTTGTAGAGAAAAATGGTAAAAATGGTAAGAGAGAATATATGATATAATCTAATTTTAATGGGTTAATTTCACAAACGGTCATTGAACTATAGAGAAAATTACAAAACGGTCACTGAAGTTTAAAACTTTCAGTAACAGTCATTTAAGTTTTGAGACGCTTTAAAAAATGGTCACTGAAATTTAAAAACTTACAAAAGCGGTCACTGAAGTTTAAAAACTTTCAGAAATGGTCATTGAAGTTTAAAAACTTTCAGAAACGCTCACTGAAGTTTTTCTTCTAGCTTTTTGGGCTACTTTTAACGACAACTTTTCTATCATTTTTGACCATCGATACCACCAAATTTTGATACCATTGAAAATCCCACAATGTCCTCTTCCATTACTACCCAAAATCTTCCCATAACTTCAAGGAATTTGATCGAAAAATTGCCAAAAAATATCTGAAAATCTGCCAAAATCTTCAGATTTTTGGGCGATTTTTGCGGCGATTTTCCTGTGAATTCCGACCACCAAACCGGTTAATTTTGGGTGGTAATTGAAGAGAAGATTGTAGGCTTTCCAACAGTATTAAAATTCGACAAAATTGATGGTCGGAAGTTGCTGCAAAAGTCGCCCAAAAAATAGAAAAATTTGCCCAGATTTTTGCCTTTCCGGGTAGCCAACTTTGTGAGTTTATTCCGGCAGAATCTTTTGGAGTTTGGGGATATTTTTCATGGTAATTGAAGAGGACATTGTAGGCTTTCCAACGGTATCAAAATCTGATGGTATTGGTGGCCGGAAGTTTCCGAAAAGTTGCCTCAAAGTAGCCCATAAAATCTGCCCAGATTTTCGCCTTTTCGGATACCCAATTTTGTGGGTTTATTCCTGCCGAATCCTTTGAAGTTTGGAGGAGATTTTTGATGATAATTGAAGAGGACATTGTAAGCTTTTTAACGGTATCAAAATCCAGTGGCATTGGTGGTCGGAAGTTGTCGAAAAATTGTCTCAAAAGTAACCTAAAAAATCAGCCCACATTTTCGCCTTTTTAGGTAGCCAATTTTGTGGGTTTATTCTGGCCAAATCCTTTGGAGTTTGGGGGGGTATTTTGGATGGTAATTTAAGAGGACATTGTGGGCTTTCCAACGGTATCAAAATTCGGCAATTTTGGTGCCCGGAAGTCGTCGAAAAATTGCCACAAAATTGGCCCAAAAAATCTGGATAGAAATTTCGATTTTTTGGGTGAATTTTGCCACGATTTTCTGGTCGAATCCCTTGGAACTATGGGGAGATTTTGGGTGGTAATTGAAGAGGACATTGCGGTCTTTCCAACAATATCAAAATTTGACGGTATCGGTGATAAGAAGTGACCGAAAAATTACCGCAAAAGTAGCCCAAAAAACTGAACTTTCAGTGACCATTTCTGAAAGATTTTAAACTCCAGTGACCATTTTTGAAAGCGCCTGGAAACTTAAGTGACCGTTACTGAATGTTTTAAACTTCAGCGACCGTTTTGTAATTTTTGCCTAAGTTCAGTAACCATTTGTGAAATTAACCCAATTTTTAATAAATAATTTAATTATAACCTGATTTGTACGATTCTTGAAATTGAAAGTTAAAATCCATGTTTCTTCGTAATTTCCTCTTCCTCTTTTCCTAAGAATATTGAACCTAAAAAAATCATACATGACTGCAAATAGGGTTGGCAATGGGCTCGGCTCGGCCCTTAATGCAACGAGCTCGACTCGTGGGCTCGCCTATTTTTTTTTTAAATAAAGAATAGAGTTTTAAAAATAAAAAGTGTTAAAAAATACAAATAATTTAACGAAAATAAGTTTTTATTTTTTTTATTTATATCATATTGTAATTTGTAATACTTTTTATAAACTATAAAATATTTATATAATGAAAACGAATTATTTTTTGAAATACATTTACAAAAAATATATTTTTTTGATTTCTTTTTAAAGTTAATAAAATGTAAACCATTCTCCTTTATCTGAGCTTGGAACCGGCTACATTAATTTTAAGTAGGCGGAGTTAAAAATTGTATACGAACAACTTGTTGTAACGTGTACAATTTTTTAAAGAAAATTAAATTTAACGATTAAAAAATAAAAAAAATTGATTAATATAATTAAATCAAATATCACTTACCTAACGACATGCAATTTCAGCGTATTTATCTTGTAGTCGAAAATGAGCGTCCTGCCAATCCTTCACACAAATTAATGCTTCCAAAATATTTTCTTTCAGTCGGCTCCTGACATCGGTCAAAACCCTTTTACCTGCACTAAAAGAAGACTCCGAAGCAACAGTGCTAACCGGAGGTGTCAATAGATCTTTCGCAATTGTAGAAACAATGGGTCAACGTCTTTCATACTTTTCCCAGAATTCAATTACTTCTTCTGAAATTTTTTTAATTGTTTTGTCTGTTGGCATATTATGATTGAAATAATCAATTAATTCGGCAGGTATTGCATTTTGAGTTTCGGCCGATGTTTGATGAGATGCAGATGTAGATGACATGACACTAGATGAACACATTGCAGTTGTATCATATCTAAATGTATTAATGCCCTGAAATAAATTCATTATTTCCGCGACATCTTTTTCAGTTTCAGCAGAAGGAGTAGGTGCAGCAGGGATATCCGACTAACATTCGCACCCATTCTTTCCGCATATAAATCATACATTCCACATAATGTTTACTCTAAATTCTTATAGGTGATAGGTGTATCAAGTATTAAAGTTTTATTGATTTGATTAATTACGTATTTAGTTCCCGAAATATTATATCGGGGGTCCATTGCGCATGTTAAAAGAAATAATATAGGCAGTTCTTCCCAATATTTTCTAAACTTTAATTCCATAGCAATTAAAATTTCACTAAAAGCAGGATCATTTTTATATTTATGGAATGTTCTTGCAATTATATAAAGGCGTTCAAGTACCATACAGCTTGTGGGATAATAAACGCTGGATAAAATCTTTGTGGTCTCATAAAAAGATGTCAAAAATCGTTTAACTTTCAAAACTAAAATCCAATCGGATTCATTTAACATACCATCGTCATCACTTTTAACATGTCTATTGTTATAAAAGTCAGTTATTAAATTTTTGAAACCTTCACATGATTTTAATAACAAGTATGTAGAGTTCCATCTATGACCTACGTCGCTAATAAATGTTTTAGCAGTCATCACCCCTAATTCGGCACAAAAATCTTCAAATACTTGTTTTCTACTAGGAGAGATCGTAATATATACTAATACATTCCTAATCCTTTGAAGTTCATCCTTTATATGTTTTAAACCATCTTACACAATTAAATTCAAGATATGACACACACAACAAATATGAAACAAGTACCTACCAAAATCAGGTTGAAGTGTCCTACACAATTTATCGATAACTATCTTATTAACACTAGCATTATCAAAAGTAAAAGATCGAATTTTAGTCTCACAATGATATTCTCTAACAATACTGATAATAGCATTATATATATTATTAGCATTATGAGGAAATTCAATAATTCTAAAAGCAATAATTTTCTTATGCATGCACCAAAGTGGGTCTATATAGTGTGCGGTTGTAGCTATATATGCTCTTTTATTAACCCCTTCCCATGAATTAGAAATTAAGGATATAACACCCCCATATTGTTGCAAATCCATAATTAATTGTTATTTTGAATTATTGAAATAATTTATTGTATCGGCATGAAGAGTGTTTCGACTTACCCCAACGTACCTCGATTTTAGATATTCTTTCACGAACGAGATGAAGTGTTGGTTGTCTGCAACAGCCAGAGGCAACTCAGTGGTGGCAACAAATTTCACCATTCCGGTTCGAGTATCGTCCTCCGAATACACCCACGTGGATATGGGTGAAGTTGTAGAACCGGTGCCTGGACTGCCAAATTGCAATTGTGTTTGATCAGCTGGAAGAAGTCCATGTCTGGCTGCACATGATTTGTAGTGGCGGTTGAGATGAGTGGTACCAATTCCTTTTTGCCATGCCAATCTTTGTTGGCAGTATTTACATACTGTTTTAGATTCTGCAAGGCCATCAACGACTTTTCTCATTGAAATCAACTTAAAGTGATCCCAACATTTTGCTTATTTTTTGGCATTTCGCTTTCCCCTCGCATCTGAGATATTTAATTGCTTTTCTTCATCTTCATGTTCCGCTTCGTGAACGTTAATATCATCCAAATCAATTGGATTGTGGCTTCACTGACCGTGAATGTGAACATCTTCAAGTATCGGTATGTCATTTAGACCGGCAAATTCATTTGGAAATTGACTTTGCGGCGTCCTAGGCGATTCTCCATGATGTAGCTCACATCCTGTATCGAACAAGCTCTCAACAAATGAACGTTGATCCATTTCTGTGATTGTTTATGATGAAATCTTGACTAAATGAATATAAATGTAGTGAGATTGTGAGAATTGAGAATTGGATGAATTGAAATTGTAACTAATAAACTGTAAAAATTGAATTGATATTGTATATTTTGTAGCACAAGAGAGTAAAAATTCGATAATTGATATAATAAAAGAGAGTTGAGAGGGTTGTAATCTTGGAAGAGCAATTGATATGAAAAAAATCTTTGGGAGAAGTGGGTATTTATAGTAGAAAAAGGGGAGGGGGAATAAAAAAAAAAATTCAGTGACCAAACGGTCACTGAACTCACTGAATAAAAGTTCAACGACCAGAACGGTCACTGTTGAAAAGTGACCAAAACGGTCACTGGCTCGACGAGCCACGAGCTCGGCTCGTGGCTCATTATTTTTAACGAGCCGCTTGTGGGCTCGCCCACGAGCTGCTCGTCTAAATGGCGAGCCGAGCCCGACGAGGCTCGCTCAGCTCGTGCTCGGGCTCGTGATTTCACGAGTCCGAGCCACCCACGAGCCTCTTTTCCACGAGTCGAGCCGACGAGCCGCGAGCTGACTCGGTCCAATTGACATCCCTAACTGCAAATTTGACATGGGGGCTCCCAGCCCAAATTTGGGCTTTGTAAATTAGGGAATTTCACAAAAGTATAACTAAATAGGCTGAGGAACGATTTGATCAAATTATAAATATATGAACGTGTCATCGACACACAATGTGTTTTTAAAATTTTCAAAAAACTTTTTGTATCAAACAAGAATATAAGGTATATTTGATTGCAAGTATGAAATTTACATTGAAAGAAAATAAATTTTAGATAATTAATTGTCTAGAATTTATTTGCATTAAAATTGTCAATTAAATGCATTTGATTGATATAATTTTCAATTTAGAAAATGTTATACTTGTCTATTTTTTATCGGTGGATAGATAACAGAGATATGATATAGATGAGAGAGAAAGAGAGAGAATTACCAAAAAATAAAAATCTACTTCCCCTAAAGAATATATATATATATATATATATTAAAGAAAAATATGGTGATGTGACCAAAAGTATGAAAATGTTTTGTATGAAAAATATCAATTGAACCGCACAAAAGTGAGATTTGGATAAAATATGACGTTTTTGATGAAAAATATTAGCAATCAAACGCAACTTTATATTTTTTGTTTGTATCTTTCTTTGTGCTCTATTTAAATTTATCTTTTCTAAATTTACTTTTAAGACTTGTTAATTGGGCTGTGACTAAGAAAAAGTTGATTTCTCCTTTTCATCTTTTTGAAATAAGATAAGAGACTAAACATTAATCTCAATAAGTTTCTCATCTTCTGCAAATATAGCAAGTAGGTCCGAACAATTTATTTGGAGCAAGTGGGTCCCTTTCAATTTTATCGATGAAGATATTTTTTAGATTTAATTTTATTTTGCCCTTTTTTAATTTTTAGTTAATTTAAAATAAGGACACTAAGTAAATGTCACGTTATAGTGCCACGATCAATAAAAGTGCAACATATCATTAATGTTGTCTGTAAATGGGCAGAGACGGATCCAAAAATTGGATCCAGGACCGGATTACAAAATTTCAAATCGGGCTACTATACGAAATTTCTTTTTTACAAATAAAAAACTAATTTTTTACCAAAAAAAGTAAAAAATACCTTAAAAAAAGCTTTTGGATCTGAGTGTGGGGACTATAGCCCAACCCCCTAAATCCGTCTATGTAAATGGGGACAGATTAGGAAGCAAATTTGGAATTGAAATTTTCTGACAATCCTCCAGCTGAACATTTGTGTCCCACACGATGTATACATAAACAAAATTGATGTATTCCAAGGTCAACACACCAAACCAACGCATGTACAGCTTGGCGACACACCGCCTTCTAGTTCGAGGTTAAAACTTTAATTTTAATTAAATTAAGGTTTAATAATTAATTTTAACAGCATATTTTATAGAATTCGCAATTTTTTAACTACATATTTTATCTTTTTTTTAAAATCAAAATAGACTAAAAACTAAAAATTTGCAATTGTATAATTATCATTAATGAGGAAATTATATAAATTTATGTATAATAGTTACATGATCCTCTTATGTACGTCATATGTAACTCTTGCAACGTATGGTTCTGTCCGAAAATCAAGACCTTTCATTTCCTTTGACTATTCTAGGCTCTATTCTTTTTCTTTTTGGGTGATGAACTACAATATGGAAAACGATAAACATGAGGAAGAATCACACCCTCTATAATAAAAGTAAAGTAAAAATATTATGAAACTATATTGTACTTATTAATCAATGTTTATCAAAACTGAACTAGATTGACGTATTCAATTGAAAAATTAATAATCGACCTGGTTAGAGGCCGCTGACTAGGTCACACACGAACCGATAGATTCATAGCTAAATCCAACTAATTCACATTAAAATTTGTTTTATTTATCATTAAATTTTTTTACCACCGAATCTACTTCAACTTATTGTTTGATACTTGGCTCTTTACATTTTCACAATCAATTTTCAGGTTGTTTCTAAAACATTGTACCCAATTTGAGAGATGGTACTCCGAGACTAAATTTGTACAGATGTATTTCAAGGTTGATTATCAAATTACTTTTTCTTAATAAGTTGAGGATGTAACTAATATTTAAACCATAGATTGATGACCAATGTTTCAAATTGGTAAGAATTGAGTTGAAGAAGTGTGAAATGGCGTAAATTGGTGGGGGTACCAAGGGAATAGAAAAATGAAAAATTCAAACTTGAACCAAAAGATTAGCAATGGAAGGTGGGGCCCTTGATAGAGAGAAGATGTACGCTTGTCTATGGAAATTTCAGCTCCTATGCTTATCGTCCAACCTTTTTTTTTCTATGCTTTGGCCAATTATTGGTCAAAATTAGGGAGAATTGCAGCTAGGGTGTCGAACTTTTTAAATTAGTGTAGATTATACCCAAATCTTTCATATTTGCAGTTAGGATCTCAAACCTTTCATCTCAATTACAGCTATAGGACATGTGCATGGAATCTGTCCATTTGATCGTTAGTTGATCAAAAGTCAACGATTTGAGTAAATTATACCATATAAAATAATCAATTAAAAATTAAAAATAAAGAAATTAGAAAAAATTATATTTGGTCAAATTATTGACTTTTGGTCAACAGACGATCAAATGAATGAATTCCGTCCACGTGTCCTCCAATTGCAATAAAGATGAAAGGTTCGGGATCCGAATTATAAAAATAAAATATTTGAGTATAATTTGTAACAATTTGAAAGATTTGAGACCCCAACTGCAATTCTCCCTCAAAATTTAATTTGTGTTCAAGTCTTGGCTTGACTAGAGCTTAAGATTAATGTATTTTTGTACATGTCAACCTCAGACAATATCTTAGGATAACAGCGAAAGGAGCATTCGAATATGTGACGTTTTTACTTGCAGATGGTTGTGTCTCAACTTCTGCTCTTTACTTTTTATCAATAACTATCCTTCCGATGTTTTCGTAGAGATGAAAAAGAATATACGAAATCGATTCTCGATTGACATCATAGTTCATCTATTACCACTCTTAACTCTTTAAGAATTTAGAGGTGGACGCGATTATATTGCAATTAGATATACGGTGCATGTTATAAAAGAAGGGACTCAATACTTTTTTGAAGATTCGAGAAATAGTAGAAAGACTAGCAAAAGTTACAAGTAATTGAACTTGTATATGCCATTTCACTGTGTTTTCTTATATCAAAAGCTCTATTTAGCTTCCGTTTGTGAAGAATTTGTAAATGATTTAATTTTTAAATGTACGATACTTGTGATTTCATTGAAACGTGTGGTTAAAAATTAATTAATACTTATTTAAGTTATTAATTTTTATGTAATTCTATTGCCTTAAATAACTACTACTATGAATAGCAGTAATCTGTTTAATTTTCCTTACCAGACATACCATAAACCAACCAATGTGGAAATAACAAAAATGGAAGAAAATCCATGCAAGATTGAAAAGATAATTGTATCCAGAACTGAGAATTTCAATTAGAACAAAGTAAAAAGTGCAAAAATACACGGTAGTCTATTAAACACTGAAATTATTTCTTCATAAATTCAAATCCTATATTACAGCATGATAATCACAAACCTTAAAATCAACCCCTGCTGCTTCCAGATTCAACGCTGCCGGCCGATCTCAATTCTGCAGCTACTGTCGTTGCTTGATATTGAGTCTGTTGAACTTGCGGTGGCGCCCCGATTACTCCTCCCGGCGCTGCTGTGTACATCACCTGTCTACCAATTCCGCCCTCGTACGCCACCTGCGGGTAACCCGCCTCCGTCACAATCCCAACTCCTCCGCCACTGCCTGTGGTTGTGGGTCTCACCATCCCGTAGCCTTCGGAATACCCAGTTAACTTCTGCGGCGGCAGGGTCGATGGCGCTGCCGCCATGGATGGCACGGCTGCCTGTGGTGGTGGTGGTATTGATGTCATGACGTTGTATACTGGTGGTTGGTCACGGTAAACCTCCGGTGGAATCTTTTGGACAGCGTAGTATCCCTGGCCGTTAGGTCCACTCACGGGCCTCACCATCGGAGGCCCGTGATATGCACCCGCTGCTGGACCGGGGATAATGTAAACTTGATGTTCCGTGTTCAGAGAACTTGCCGGAAATACGCCTCTGCCGCTGACCTGCTTCTCTGGCCAATACCCAGTAGGCATTGGAACGCCTCCCGGCATAGTGACCGGTGTCACTTTCTCCTGCACCTTATAGTATTCTCCGCCAGTGAATCCTCCGGTGAGATTATCATCGCTCTTTTTTTTATATATCCCTTGTTGCTCTTCAAGCTTCAGCCTATGCAGATCTTGAATGTGCTTCTGGATCGGATCTGATCCGATCAACTTCTCCTCTAAATTTGTAACAGCAGGATCCTCCCTCTCCTGAACCTTTTTCGTCGTTGGAGGCGGTAGAGGCACCATTCCATTTCCTTTCTCCAAGCCAAATAAGAAATCCACATTATTGTTCGGTGGCGGTGGCTTAGGCAAAACAGTCACGGCCTCCGCCGCCACCGCAGCTGCAGGCGGAGGTGAAGCCGCCAGTACAAGCCCCGTGTTCAACGCCTCCACAAACCTCTCCTTTTCCGATTTCACCTCATCCGATCCAAAACTCCTCGCTGAAGAATTCAAACTCCCACGCGGATTCGAAAAAATAAACAGCCTTAGCCTCGCAGGTTTTGGAGAAATCCTGTACAGCCGATCATACTCATGCATCATATGCTCCAAATCATCATCATTCGTAACCGAGATCAAAGCGTCCAGATCTTCACCAGGAAACTGATATTTAAACGAAATATTATCATTATCACACAAAGCAATCAGCTTCGAAAGCAGAGACCCAAATTTGATGTTTCGATCAACTGCCAAGATTTTGGTCTCACCCCCGACATAAGATAACAGGTTGTCATGAGGACGAGGGTGGATTTTTCCGCCATAACTGCACATCAACTTGACTTTGTAATTTATTGGCATCTGCCCATCCTCCCATGGCGGTGGGTTTTCGAATTCGATTTCTCGGGATCGTGGCGATGAGTCGCCGGATTCCGGGTACGAATTGTACGAGTGATTCTCCATCGATAGTGGGAAAAGAGTTTGTATTAGATTTGGATAGTTGTGATTTTCGAGGAGAAATCTCAGTATTTGTTATGGTCCATTTGAGTCTTCTGGGCTGTTACATACTAGGAGGCCAGATTTTATTTTTGTTAGAAGCCCCTACGGTGGACTGATTTTTTGTGCAATTTTGTTGAGATGGCAATAGATGACGTAAGTGATGATTTTGATCAAGCGCAAGCAGTTAAAGTTGAGTGGCGTCGGAGAATTTGTGGGGGCCACAAGGGGTGGGACCAGCAAGGTCATTGATTAAGGGGAAATTTTTTTTTAGAGATCACCCAACTTCAATTAGTTTTGTTTTGATAACTAGATTTACATTTGTGTTTCAGTTAAACATTTCGTGTACGTAATTCATCTGTAGTGCAACCAAACATTTGTGTGGCATTAAATCAATAGATTTACTAATAAGTAGGGATGACAAAATGTCCCATCCTAACCCGTCCATGAGGGAGCACAAATTCCTCGATTAATTGAGAAATTTGGATGGAGATTCAGAACGTTGTTCTTGTCCCAACGCACATTTTTATTTATTTTTATGTTTTAAAACTTTAAATCGTATTTTAAGCAAATAAAAGTAGAAGTACATGAAATAAACAAATTTTTAATCCCCGTCTAGTTTTCATTGCTACTAACAAGAAAATTGAGTGAATAAATTGTAAATTATATATCTGTTTTTTATTTTTTTATTTTACTTTTTTTCTTTGACAAATTAGTTGCTAATATGGAAATTAAGCCCATGTCTGCCCCTATTTTTTGAAACTCATTTAAAAAAAATTTTAATTACACATTTTATGTGATCTACAACTTTTATTAAATATTCAGTTACATTCTTCATCAACATTTATCAAAATATACTAAAACTGAGCTAAACCGAACAGGTACTCAGTGAACACGTGTCAACACAAGATTTGACAGTTTGAAAAAAAATCCAATCAAGTGTTATCACTCCACCTTGTCACTCCATCCCTATCAAAAGCCCAATTCAAGGAGCATTATTCCCAAGTGATTGAGTTAGGAATTCTATATATATTTTTTTCGATCTTCTTTCTATTTGTTTGAATTAGCTGCTATGTTATTTTGCCATATAATAAGCGTCACGTCACACATTACGTCAACCTAGTTGGATGTGTCATGCACCGTATATCAATCTAAAATATAGATATTAGCTAGATAGTCAAATTGAAACAATTAAAGCTGGATGATCAATCTGAAACTAAGTTGTAAGTTGGATGACTTTCACCAAATTGTAGTCACATGGAAGGGACTAGAGAGGCAAGGAAATGGCGCATGACTGCCATGTCGCAGCTAGTAATTAATAAGTGGAGTATAGGAGAAGGAATTCAACACTGTATGACTCCACTTGTTAATGCCATAATGGAGAGTGATGAATTTCAAATCAAGACCTTTATTATCCTAGTATTTGGCTCATCTTAAGTTGGTTTGACCTTAGAGGTAAGGGGTGGCTGGCATTCTCAAACTTTTGTTCATTAAATAGGGGTGTAAACGAGTCGGGTCGAGTCTAAATTTTCGGCTCGGGCTCGACCCGGTTAAAATAGCCGACCTTTTTTTGCGGGCTCGAGCCGGGCCGAGCTTTTAATAGGCTCGGCCCAAGCATTTGCTCGGGCTTTTTACGGGCCGAGCCGGACGGCTCGTTTTCTCCACTAATTTTTTTTTTTTTTTTAAATATTAGTCTTCTAATCTGCTGCCTTAAAAGGCAGCAGTTTTGCTGCCTTAAAAGGCTTCATTTGATATATTTTTTTTTTTTTTAAATCTTCCGAGCTCACGGGCCGGCTCGGGCAAAGCCCGTGTCCCCAAAATGGGGCTCGGCCCGAGCCTAGGCTCGGGTCTATCGAGCCCCGAGCCGAGCCACGGGAGGTCCAAGCCGGCGAGCCCGTTTGCCATCCCTATCATCAAATAACGTCATTTGAGCTCATTGTCTACAGACTACACTGTTTAGTTTTGTTGAGCACTTCGTACTAAACATGTCGTAATTTTATGGGGAATTTTCTATTTGATTTATCACTGTTCCTTTTTATGGAAAGGTCTATATTGTCCTTAATAAAATGATTTTTTCTATATTGCAACATATATCCTAATTTTTTAATCATTTTATCTTCTATTTACTTTATTTTGGATATTTGAATATAAAATCATTTTATAATCTAATAAATAAGAATAATCTGCAACATACATATCATATTTTCTTAATAAAATACCATATTCTTCAAATGGTAAATTTACATTTTTTAATTGAGATATAATATTCTTTATTTCTTCTAACATTCTTTCTAATAAATTATATAATCCTTCAATTGTATATCCTGTCATTTATCAAAATAATCATCATGCAATTGTCCCTGCGATTCTTTTAAGATCTTAAAAAGATTCGTTCTAATTTAAGCAAAAGTTTAATAGTTTTACCTTAGATTTGATCTAGACTTGTATTCTTAGAATCGAGTGACCTTCGAGATTTGAATTTATGAACTGCTTCCTTCAACGATCTCCTGTCTTCACGAAATTGTTACTATTTCAGCTATTTGTTCTCGCTGTATCAACTTCTAAAGAATAAAATTTTAGACTTTTGTTAAAGAAAACTCTCTTTCTGTTAAAATTATAAGGAAACTTTTTATTAGATCCTTCAAGAATCTATGGGAAAAAGATTTAGAAATTCATATTGATATCAAAATATTAGAATTTTATTTCTATCAGGATTGATATAAGACTTCTTTTTGGTACAAAGGGATTTCCAGAAAAACTGATTTTTCAAACTGAGAATTGGCTACTGCTTACAACTCGAGAATTCAAGATAGGATGAGATGATTTTCTTCTATGGTAATGTCTCTATTTATACAAGTTTATGAGACTTTATTACATCATTGATTACATCAGCAAAGACACTCTTGCCTCTCTATTTTCTTTCTTGGGCCTACATCTTCATATGTTGGTTCAACTTTTCTATCCAAAGAGCATCTTTTTCTATTATTGCTCTTTGTCTTCAATGTCTTCACATGTAGTATTATTGTCCTTCATACACCTTTGTCAAAAGGTGCTTTGTCTTCTTCTTTCATTTCTTCACATGTAGTTGGGAAACTCCCTTAACTGGCAGGATTCTTTTATAGTGGTAGGACATTATGGAAATTGATTATATCAAATCTTGTAATATAGTCTTTTAAAATTTCTGATTTTGCATATCTTCCATTGGATATCAACATTCAATTTTCATATTGGCATAAGCACGAGAATTTTTTATCAAACAAATTTTTGGCAATGTTGTAAATGGTTTTAATTCCAAGTGCTCTTCTATGTCTGATCCATGATTTTGTCACTGTTGGGACTTTTCTATTATTCTCTGTAACATCAATTTGGAAATTGGCTGTAACATATCCAATTGAGATTATGTGTTCAATTGGATAGTAAACAACTCTATCATATTCTGGATTGATTGAATAGAATTTTAAAAATATCTTCCTTCCTTTGACAAATCTGGATACTTCTTTAATGAATATGTCATCAAACTTTGAAATTTCAATAAAATCATTTCATGGATAAATCAAATCCATGAATCCATAGTCTGTCATAATTTTTATAAATGAAGGGTCACCTCCTTCAATGACTGTTATTCTGGGGTAAACATTATTTTCCGGAAAAATGAAATATGAATTACTTATTTTTATTTCATAAGCGATTTTGACTATTTCGGCATATTTTTTTTCGTTTGGATCTAAAGGAATTTTATCTTCTTGGTCTATGATGCTGATTGTTTTGGTATCTCTTTTATCTCCATGTATCATAACTTTCTTGGTTGATGATACAAAAATGGAATCTCCTTTATTATCAGTTGGTATGTTGTCACGTCTGGGTCCACTGCTGCTTCCAGCTGTCCCTGTTTGGTATTGATTTGGAAAACTCATTTCTGAGCTCTTTGGTATATCTGTCTCAGACAGTATATCTTTTAGTTGTGCTGTAATAGCATCAACTTGGTTTTTGAGTTCTATGGCATATTTTTTATGTTCAGTAGTAATATTCAACAGTATTTTTATACTTGAGTTGAACATCTCTGAGACCTGAGTTGCTCTAGAGTTTACATCTTCGAATTCTTTTTTAAGAAAATCCGTCCTTTTTTGTATGTGTAGAATAGATTGGTATAATTCTATGACCTTGGCTTTATCCATCAGCAAATTCTATGTTTTTGCTGAGAAAATCTGCAAAAAAATTATTAACTCCTTTAATGTGGACTATATCAAAATTATAAAATGCTAAATAAGCTTGCCATCTATGAAGCCTTTTGTATTGTGGTTCTGCGGGTAACTTATTCCTGATTAATCCTGCAATTTGAGAATTATCAGTTTCAACAATAAATTTCTTGGATAATAAAAACAATAAGAACTTTTTTATTCCTCTAATAATTGCTAGTAATTCTTTTTCATGAGTAGTATAATTTATTTCTGCTTGATTAAAGGTTCCACTTGAGTATCTACAAATTTCATTAAGATCTGTTTTTAATATTGCTGTCCAATATTTATCGGAGGCATCAGTATTAACAATCAAATTATCTTTTTCATATGGTAATCTTAATTTTGGTAAATTTTTGCATTCTTCTTTTAATGAGTTAATTATTTTTGTATGTTTTTCATTCCATCCCTCAGTATTTGTTTTTCTAAGTAAAACTTGGATTTTGTGTTTTTTTTTAGAAAGATTTTCAATAAATCATTTTGCATAATTTAAACATTCTAAAAATTTTTAAATTTATTTTTTGGATTCTAATTTATTTGGAAAACTTTATATCTTTTTGGATATATGAGTCTGTAATTCTATCCCTTTTTTAATCTATTGATAATTCAAGAAAGTCCATCTCTTGTTTTTCTATTATAGATTTTTTTTAGATAGTACAATTCTTTTTTTTTTTTTACATTCGTTAATAAATTGGATTAAATGATTTCTATGCTCTTCTTTACTATTAGAACATATTAATCTATCATAAACATAAACTATTAGAAATTCATTAAACTTTTTAAATATATTATCCATCTTTCTTTGATATATTTGTGATGCATTTTTCAAACCAAATTGCATAATTAACCATTCATATTTTTCTTAAAGTGTGCTAAATGCAGTATATTGTATACTATCTTCTTCTACTTTTACTTTCCAAAATTCTGATTTACAATCAAATTTAGAATAATATTATTTTCCTCTTACAAGATTTATTAGCACTTCTTTATTTGGTAGAAAATAACTATCAAATTTAGTATATTTGTTTAATTATTTATAATTTATAACAATTCTAACTTTTCCTCTAACTTGTTCAGAGTGTTTCATAATCATAAATGCTGAACTACTATAAGGTCCATTACTAGGTCTAATAAGTTTTTATTCTAACAATTCTTTTATCTAATTTTTAAATTCGTGTGTATCTTCTATAGTATACATCATTGGTCTAACTCTTATTATAACATTTTCTATTAATTCTATTTTGGCTTTTGGGTGATGTGGTTTCCAAAATAATAATGAATTTTCTCCATAAACCTTTTCTAATTGTTCAATGATTTTTTCTATATTCATTTCTATTCCTATTTTTAGAACATTTTTATATAATATACTTTTATTGTTTATTTCATTATTAAGAATTGGTTTTTTCTCCTATTTATCATCACGCTGGGCTGGCTGAACTTTATAAAGTTTAAATTCTTTAGAAATTTTTAATAAATGTTCACAAAGTATTGGTAACATTATCATATAATTATTTTGTTTATAATATTGAAATTGTTGTATGAAATCATTTCCTAATAATATATCACATTCTAATTTATCATATTTATAAATTTTATTTATTGTTACTTGTTTACTTCCAAAAATTATATTAACTTTATCAGCACTATTTATTATTTGAATACTTTCTCCTGTAACTCCAGTTATTTTTATATTACTATTATTATTCCACGATTTAATTAAAAAACTTTTAAATATTGTTATATCACTTCCTATATCTATTAAAGCACAAGTTGTTATATTTGTTTTTACAATAGTAATTTGTATATACACAGCTAATGGAAAACTTATCTGATTATTCATCTAATTCTTTTTGCATAATGTAGTTTGTCCATTATGAACAATATATAATCCTTCTCTTTTTATACTATAATCTTCTAATCCATTTAGAAAACTCATTCCTAAAAGTATATGGGGATTTATATCCATACTTTTATCTATATAACATGGTACTAAAAGATCTATTCCTCCTATTTTTATTGGTACCTTAACTTCTAAATCTGTTCTATGTACTTGTCCATCAAAATTTACATACTTCTATGGCTCAATTTTATGAGTTATTAGACATTTATTTCTAATCGAAGCTATATGGCATTCACTAGCTCTTGTATCTATTAATATATTTGGTCTATTTATATTTTCTCTTCCATTATAATATTCTCCTTCTATTTCCATATTTCCAGCATTCCTATACAGTTTTACTTCTTTTATTTTTTTGATTTCTTCTTACTGGTTTTTATTAGGCATTTTAAAACTTTTTGATCTTTTAATTAATTTTTCATCCTTAAATGTAATATTATTAGAACATTCTCCTTCATTTAGTTATGTTATTTCAGGTCTAATTTTTGTTATATTAAATTCATATTTCTCTGGAATTAAACTTATTTGTTTATTTAGTTCTATTATTTTACTAATATTTTTACATTCTTTATGAACTTCAATATACAGTTTATTGGAATAAATATTCCCATAATTAGAATTAGTAAATATATATAAAACTCTATATTCTATAGTCATAATTTGATCACCTGATTGCATGATATCATCTCTATAAAGTTTAAAATGTAGTCCTAAAATTTCATTAAAATTTCTATCTTTTAATGATACACAATATCTTGGATAATATATAAACATAATTTTTTGATATGCTAAATTTCCTTCTATTGTTTCTAAATGACTATCTTTTAAGTTTATTATTCTTCTATCGTGTAAAGTTATAGTTAAGGGTGAATCTATCCCTTCTCTAAATAGTGATCTAAACATTATTTGTATTCTTGCTGGATATTTATTGGATTTTTTCACTTTATTTTTTACTAATCTTTGTTAATAGTTCATCAACTGTATTTTTTGTTAAAAGATTTAATTTATGTTGTCCGTAAGTTGTTCTTACATCTATGATTTTTTTTCTATTTTGTGATATTCATTTATTGCTATTCGTTCTCTTTTCCAAATTCTATCAAAGGCTTTCCATTTTCCTATTTTTAAGTCTAACGATAATTTTTGCAATTTTCTAAACTTGTTATTATCAAAAGTGACTTTTAATCCATATCCTTCTATTCCTTCATATTCTTGTATATTTATGTTATTACTTTCTATTTCTTCAATTTCTCTATTTAGATCCTGATCCATATTCTGTTTCACTTATATATACTTCTTGATTATAATATTCTTCAATATCTGATATTTCACTTAATTCACCTTTTATTTCTAAATATTCTTTTTGTAATATTTTCAGGGCTTATATGACCTATTTCTCCACAATTCCAACATTTGCATTCACTTTTATTTTTCTTTTTATCCTTCTGTTGGTTATATGTGTTATTTTTTCTTTTGTAATACATTCTTCTAGGTTTTATATTTGTTTTATTAAAATTTTTAAATTTTTTAAACTTTTATTTTTATATTTTATTTTATTAATTCTTCTTTCAGGATTACATCCCCATTGTACAGGGGTTTCCATATCTTTACAACATATTTTAGTTAATCTTCCTGATTTTTTCATTAATTATCTTTGTTGACATATATATGCAAGTCTGTCAAATAAAAATTTTATTCTTGAACCTAAAGTTCTAAGTATTTCAATATTATATCTAACATATTTTTCAAATTCTATTTTAACATATATTCCCCATAAACCTGGTAACTTATTATAATACATGTCTTGATATACTTCTTGATTTTCATTACTATAAAATTGAACATAATAGTAATTTTTAAATTCACAAGTATATTCTTTAATTTTACACATATCACATATTGTCAAGTTTATTAATTTTATTCTAACATTATTTTTTTCTCTTATTGATTATTTTTCAGCATTTCTTATCCAATTTTCTCCTAAAAATTTATCTGAAATATATTCCACTAATTTTTCTATACCTTGTCTATCTGATTTGATTATTTCTCTTCGTACATTTCTTTTTATTAATGTTTTTGTATCATTACTTATTCCTTCCCACTAATTTCTAACATCTCCTTCAAGGGATGCTATTAAGAAATATATTATTCTTTCAGTATTTTTTCATGTGTCATTTTTGTTATAAAAGAATAATATCATTGAATCTGCCGAAATTAATAAGGCTTTTTTAGTATCTATTTTGCAATTTAAATCTAATTTTGTTCCTCTATGATTAATTGGTTTATCATAATTATAATTTAATTCAAACCTATCTTTATATTTATTTTCTTTAGGTGGTTGTCTATCTCTTACTTTATCATAGAATTGTCTATATGATTTATTATATATAGGTGCATAGTTTTCATCTGTATCATGTAATTCTTGTTTAGAGATTCCTGCTGGATTAGATCCTCCTTCAGTATTCATTAAAACTTGGTATTCACTTATATCAGTTAAGTTTAATTGATCAAAATTTTCTATTAGCAAATCTAATTCTTCAATCATCTTCTTTTTCGTCCACTTTTAATTTTTCTAATGATTTTTCTCTAAATTTTTCTTCCTCTTCTAGTATTTTTGGTAATAGATTCTTTCTAAATTCATCATCCATACTCTCTGTTTCTATTACTATATTTTCTTTTTCTATATGTTTTTTTTCCTATTCGAGTAATCTCTTTTTCTATAAGTTTTTTTTAATCTATTTTCTTATTATTTTCTTTTAATTCTCTAATTTCAATTTTTAATTTATTTATATCATTTCTTGTTTCTTTTACTTCATTTCTCAAATATTATACATTATTTATTAACATTTTTATTAATGATTTTAATTCTTCCATATATTCACTTATTGACATCTTAATTTTTTCTATTTCTAACTCATAAGTTAATTTGCATCTTTTATCTTCTTTTTTATCCATTATTTTTCTAAATCTTCTCTCAGCTGTTTCTGGATCTACTAATTCTTCTTTTACTATAGTGAAATATTTGCTCTCAAATCTTAATCTTTCACATTTTAATTTTAATAATTATTTATTCTTTGATATTCTCATTTCTTCTGGTATTAACATTATATTTTGTATTTCTTCTTGTACTTTATCCATTTTTATAAGTACTTTATTTAATTTTAAATGTGTATTATTACTTGTACTCATACTTTTCTTTATAATATAAATTATTTTCTTCATCTTCATATACATTAATAATTTTTATATATATATATAAATATCTTTTATTTTTTCTATTATTAATTTTTCTAATATTTGTTCCTTTATTTCTTTAGGAAGTTTTTTAATTATTGTCAAAGTCATTATTTTTAATTTATTATGAATATGTTTTAAAAATATATAACCACCTTTTTCTTCTTCTAAATACCAATAATTATTTATTTTTCTTATTTTAATTTCCATGTTCTCTATAGCTCTGATACCAATTAAGGGGGCTACTTAGAGCGAACAAAAATCAAATAAAAATTATCAAATTTCAATCAATATTTGATTTTAAGGACTAAAATAGAAAATTTCTATATTATGATGCTTTGCTATGTAATATCCAAATGGAGGGCATTTCTGGTATGTAAATTATCTAAGGGTCTTTTGAAAAATTAACCATTTTGAAAATGTTATTTCAATATATTTCCCTAATTTCATACATCTTATTTATTTTAACTATCAAATTCGCATGTACACTCTTTTGTGAATGCTTCTACGAGTGTCAAATACTAATCAACATCCCAATCTACAAATTGATAGTCCACAAGTCACACGAAAGAATGAACTCATAAAAAAAAAGGAAAATATATATAGCCCTTGTTTGAGCCACATTATTTTTCGTAGAATTTATTTTTGAATAGTGTATTGTTGGGAAATGTGTGATTAAAAAATAAAGAAAAATTTTGGATTTGCGTGTAATATTATTTTATTAAAAAAATGTGTGGTTGAAATGATATCAAATTACTATTTAAGAATGTATTTTTTTGAAAAAAAATATGGCTCAAACACGGCCACACACACACACACACACACACACACATATATATATATATATATTGTGATCTTTCTATTTTGTTTGACAAATTAGCTACTAATAAGAAAATTAAGTCCATGTTTGACCTCCACTTTTTGAAACTTAAAAAAAAAAAAAAATCAATCATTTTCAACTATACATTTTATGTGATCTACAATTTTTATCAACCTTTTTAATTACATACTTCATCGGCTTTTATCAGAATATACTAAAAATATAACGATCCAACCTCTATGGCCAAGCCGTTAATTTACGTACTGTTTGATTTGAGAGAGGCTAAGCCTATCTTACCCCCTCATGGGTTTCAATCGTGTTCTCAAGATTCAAACACTCAACATTTCCCTTAAGAGAGACTCAAGATTCAAACTTAAGTTTCTCCAGTCCAATTGGTATGAGAATGCAACTTAAGTCTCTTTTTGAATCTTGGGGATGCAATATAAATTCATGCGGGATTAGATGGGTATAGATTCTTCCAAATCAGGAAATACATAAGTTACAATTTACGTATAGAGGCTAGATCGTTACAAAAATGCGCATTTTCCAAGCCTCATGCTTGGCTATTCTCTTACGTACTGTCTGCTTTGGGAGGAAATCTTCTCTCTTATCCTCACGAAAGGTCAATGGTAAGAATCTTGAAAATGAGATAGAAATCCGTGAGGGTTAAAATGGGTTCAAACTTTCCCAATGCGAATAGTATGTAGGTTAATGGCCTGGGCACAAAAGTCGGATCGTTACACAAATCTTATCTAAACGAAACACGTACTAAGTGATTGAGTCAAGAATTCAAGTTTCTTTTTCTTTTGATCTTATTTCTACTTGTTTGAATTACTAGCTATTCTATTTTACCGTATAATAAGTGTCATGTCACACATTCCGTCAACCTAGTTGTCTGGAATTCAAAATACAAACAAAAAGAAAAAAATAGTAGCACATTAGCATCTAGCAATAAGCCAATATCTTTCTCCACTCAAAATTTTACAAGGAACAATAAAGAAGCAGCAGCACCCCTTCAGGCTTCATCAGCAAAAGTAGTAGCAGCATGCCAGCATCCCTTCATCAACCAAAGCAAGCAAACATTAATGGTTAGAAAATGGAACCGCTAACAGATTACAGATTACATATTACAATAATCCTCAATTCAACATGCAGTCATTAGATTTAGCGAAATTAGTAACTCAAACATAGAGTCGAGGAGCTCTTAACCTAAGCAATAATGACAAATCACACAACAATTATATAAAGTTTAGGTTCTAACATAATATTTTTACCAGTTTATGAAAGAAATAACAAGTACATAAGTATAAAAAATGCGTTCTATCTTCTCATTTGATCATAATGGATCAATATCAGCTATTGTAAGCCCAAAAAAAAAGGGTTAAGAAATTAATTACAAAAATTCAAAGAATCAAGAAAATTGAAACAATACATGAAATTTGGGAGGGGTGCGGCAACTGCGCCGAGCTGGAGACCGGAGCAGTGTATGCGTGGTTGCGGAGCAGGTGGAAAATGGTACAAATCTACTGAGCTTTAGTTCAATTTTTTCAAAAAATGTATTATGAAGTAATCCTTAAATGAATAATTAAATAAAAATGGAAGAAACTCGATCAATTTTGGAGAAAATTTGAAGATATGAAGCATTTGGCATGAAATTGCTTGGACGGGCAAACTAGATCTAAGCATGTGAAGCAGGGTTGGCCTTGGGGCCAAGCCACCTTGGCAAAGGCCCGGGGCCTCAAAAAATTAGCTTGGGCCCAGGGCCTCAAAATGGATACAAATTCCAAGTCTCCAAATACAAAAATCCAATAAAAAAAGGGCTTGGACTGCACAATTGCAAACATAAATTGCACGGCATTGTTTCAATTTTCATACCTTATTTCAATTCGACTTGAGACAGAGTGATAGACCAGACAACTTCCTTTCCTTCCTCTTCCAGAATTCTTCGGACTCCAATCCGAAGGGTGAGTACATTGTTATTTTTGTGGTCTAAATTTTTTTGGTTGTTGGTAGAGATCATTATATTTTTGAATGTACCGATAATGATAATCAATTTGAGGGATATGTTTTAATCAAAATTAGGGTTTATCTGCAGTTGTGCATAACTTCCGGTGCAAACATTGAAGTTTTGCACCTGAAGGCTGAAGTTGTACCGGGTTCGTCTTGGGTAATTTATTGTTTTGTTTTTTTCTG
>NC_036241.1:11957199-11959032 GCF_002742605.1 Olea europaea var. sylvestris | reverse complement strand
AATAAAATTTCTTTAATTTTTAATCACACAATTTCCAATATATATTATTTAAAAATCTTTAACTTCCAAATAATGGACAACAAAGAGGGGCATAATTAGGGACATCAAGCACAAGGTACTACATGAATCTAACAATGACATTGTTTAGTGTGACATTTTCTTTGTGTCTTTAAGGTTGTTTTAATTAATGAATATTATCGAAGATTGTGAAAGTTAACGTTGGAAAAGTTTATCTATATTCAACTGTTCATTACTTGTCATTACCAGGAGACAACTCTTTGGTATCTTCATTGCAACATTTGCAACTTTACTGTCCTCCAAAAGTTATATAAGTTATCAAATGTTTGATCACATCTGCCCACATGAAAGAAATGTTCATGTTACGCCTCACATTTTAAACCTCCAAATATCCTACATGACAAGCAAAAATGGCACCACACTCCTCGTCAAACTACCACGAGGCAATTTTAACTAAAGCCTTTGAAGTGGCTGAACCATTGTGTTCGCCGAACCCATTGGATTATATTGATCTCATTGGGAAGAACCGAACCCGAACTATGGTGGACGCCACGAAAGAAGCTTGGCACGAGATCTTTCAGGCAATCCTTGGTATGAGATTGATGTGACAATTTACTGTTGCCGCCGTCATTTCCAGCTAACCAGGTCAAGTCTAAAGTCGCAAACTAAGCATTATGGATGATAAAATGATATTAGCATTTAATGTTTATGATTGATTGATGTCATTGACAACAAGCACCAAAGGCCACTTGCATCTTCATTCAACGACTCTTATTTTCCTTTTTCTACTTAAAAGCTTACACTTAGTGTCATTTCAAGATAATGTAAGTTTAGACTCTCAAACTATAACTTTGTCATATCATTGTTTTATCGATCACTCCCTAAAGCAGACCTCTTATTACATTGGAGGCTCACGTCTAAAACTTTCCCACACTCATATTTTTACTTCTTTAGCTGACTTGACGTCGAAATGCGTACGACCAACTCCACCACTATCGAAGGAGGTCACGTGTAGCTAATGATTTGTTCAAATGTGCAGGAATTAGACTTGCGTGGACGTGAGAGGCCTTGGGATCTATTGACCATATTGGAGGTAAAAAAATTCAAGGTCAAAAGATTGATGCAATTTCCAGAAAACCACACTATAACCACAAATATCCTTGTGGTGAGCCATTGGAAGGTAAAGTATTTCAAAGCCCAAATGGTCGTTTGAGTTCCCGCAAATGAATAGAATCGTGATCAATTAATAAAGTAGTGAATACATTATTGAACCCATGATGACTGTGTGTTTGACGAGTTAAAATTAATTACAACTTTAATCGAATAGTAAATAAGATTTTTGATTTTTCTGTTCTAATTCCTAGATTATCAATTAAACTAGTGAAAGCAAGTAAAGTGGTTTTCAAATATGTGATATGCATTACTAAGATGTCGAATCCCCTTTGTTATTTCATTTTTAGTATAACAATTAAAGTGACAATTTGAAATCATTTATCTTGGTCAATATTCCTAATGTAATTGAAATCCTCTCTCAATAGCGATCAAATTCTCCTCATGTGATCCTTTTATCTCTCGATGAAAGATGTCAATATGATGAATACATTAACAAGTGTTAGAACACCTATTGAAATCATATAAACTATAGAGGTATATCTCTATCATCTATCAAACCTTAGAATGTTTATTATATTGTTATTAAACCCTATTGTCTCTCTTGATAACAATAAAATCCACTAAAAATTCAATTGGTGATCAAACAATTAAAAGGATCGATAAAAACGATAATAAACATCCACAAATCAAACCAAATTAAGT
>NC_036241.1:11936088-11953101 GCF_002742605.1 Olea europaea var. sylvestris | reverse complement strand
TAGATTCATCATCTGACGGGTCTATCTCCACAAGAACAATTGACGGAGCATGGGAGCTGTTTGAGAGAATGGCTACAACTTCAGCCATGTGGTGTACAGATCGAGTGGTTCAGAAGTGAACGCCGGAGGTTTATGAAGTTGATACTTACTCAGCATTGTCCGCAAAGATAGACTCCTTGTTCCATAAGGTCGAAAGCATTTCACAGACCGCCACTGTAAAATAAGTCAAGAAGCCAAGCTGTGAAGAATGTGAAGCAGACCACAATACTGTCAATTGACCAATTCTCACACAGGGGGTCAAACATGCATATTTTGTGCAATGGGGTCAATGCCAACAGAACAACCCACATTTGGAAACCTTCAATCAGGGCTGAAGAAAACACCCAAATTTCTCGTGGGGTAATCAGAATCAAAACAGACCACAAGGTCAATATCAGCAGCAGGATAAAAAGCTACCATTGGAAAAGAAGTTCGAGAAGTTCATGGCAACAACCAATCAGTATATGGAAGCTAACAACCAGTCTATGCGAAAGACAGATGCAACTCTTCAAGATCAAAGTACAGCAATCAAAAATTTGGAGACACAAATGGGACAGATGGCAATCTCCATGACTGGTAGAGCACCAGAAAATTTACCTAGCAACATTGAAATCAACCCTAAGGAGCACGCAAAGGCTATAACAACCAGAAGTAGAGTACAACTACTGGAGATACATGTAAAAAGACCGGTAGCTAGCAAGGAATCAGCACCAACCTCAGATGACGAGATTGTGGAACAGACTGAACAAACAATAGGGGATGTGGTCAAGAAGAATTCCAATACATCACGGGGTACAGCTACCAATCCTATCAACCCTCATGAGCCTCCTATTTCATTCCTGCAGAGGTTGAAAAAGCACAAATTGGATCAGCAATATAGTAAATTTCTTGAAATCTTCAAGAAACTACACATCAACATCCCATTTGCTGAAGCACTTGTTCAAATGTCAAGCTATGCAAAATTTCTAAAGGATATCCTCTATAATAAGCGAAAGATAGAAGAAAACGAAATAGTGATGCTAACTGAGGAATGCAGTGCCAGAATCCAGAAAAGCTACCTCCAAAACTAAAGGATCCAGGGAGTTTTACTGTACCTTGTACTATTGAGAATTGTCATTTTGATAAAGCGTTGTATGATTTAGGTGCAAGTATTAATTTAATGCCTCTCTCTGTTTTCAAGAAACTCAGCTTGGGAGAAGTTAAAGCCACAACAATCACCCTACAGTTAGCAGATCGATCCCTTACACATCCAAGAGGGATCATTGAAAACGTGTTAGTAAAAGTGGAGAAGTTTATTTTTCCAGCCAATTTTCTCATCTTAGACTTGGAGGAAGATAAGGATGTTCCACCCATATTGCAGCGACCTTTCTTAGCTACTGGAAGAGAGATTGTCGATGTTTAGAAAGGGCAGCTTATATTGAGGCTTGACGAAGAGCAAATCTCTTTCAACGTGTTCAAGGCAATGAAATTCCCCACGGAGTCAAACAGCTATTTCCAAATTGATGTAATTGACAGAATAATTCAAGACACATTTCGGCTACATCATCCTTCCGATGCATACGAGGCATGCATTGCACATTCTCAATCCACTCACACTGACTCAAGTGAGATTGAAACATGTGTACGGTTTTTGGAAACTAATCCACCATACATGCATAAGAGTCACTTCGAAGAACTAGGAATTAGGACCACAAAGTAAGTGCCATCTATTCAGCAACCTCCCAAGTTGGAATTCAAACAATTGTCACCACACCTTCGATATGCCTATCTGGGGAAATCTTCTACACTTCCGGTTATTATTTCAAATACTGTCAGTAAAGTGGAGGAAGAGAAACTACTTCGGGTGCTAAGGGAGAATAAAACAGCCATTGGATGGTCAATTGCCTGTCGCTATGCATGCACAAAATACTCATGGAGGAAAAATTCAAGCCAAGCATTGATGGTCAGCGAAGATTGAATCCACACATGAAGGAAGTGTTTAGGACCGAGGTATTGAAGTTGCTTGACGCAGGCATCATCTACCCAATATTAGATAGTGCATGGATCAGTACAGTATAGGTTGTTCCCAAGAAAAGGGGTATTACAGTGGTAGAAAACGAGAAGAATGAGTTGATTCCTACAAGAACAGTGACTGGATTGAGAGTTTGCATCGATTACTGCAAACTAAACGCTGCTATTTGAAAGGATCACTTTCCACTAACGTTCATTGATCAGATGTTGGAGAGACTAGCAGGACACTCGCATTACTATTTTCTGAATGGATACTCCGGGTATAATCAGATTCCAATAGCACCTAACGATCAGGAGAAGACAACTTCCACCTGTCCCTACGGTACCTTTGCATATCGTAGGATGCCGTTTGGTTTATGCAACGCTCCTGCCACTTTTCAGCACTGCATGATGGCTATCTTCTCAGATATGATTGAGAAATTTATCGAGGTATTCATGGATGACTTCTCAGTGTTTGGGTCTTCGTTTGATGAGTGTTTGGAGTATTTGAGTCTTGTGCTACAGTGGTATACAGAGACTAACTTAGTATTGAATTGGGAGAAATGTCACTTTATAGTACAAGAAGGCATCGTGCTAGGACACAGAATCTCAGCAAAGGGTATTGAAGTGGACAGAGCAAAGATTCAGGTGATAGAGAAATTACCACCACCTACATCAGTGAAAGGTGTTCGTAGTTTCCTTAGGCATGCCGAGTTCTACAGAAGGTTCATCAAGGATTTCTCAAAGATTACTGAACCACTGTGCTGTTTATTGATGAAGGAATCCATATCTGAGTTCACGGATGAGTGTTTGCTGGCTTTTAACACCCTGAAAGAGAAGTTGATTTCAGCACCCGTGATCATCACATTGGATTGGAATCTGCCATTTGAATTAATGAGCGACGCCAGCTATTTTGCTGTTGGGGCTATATTAGGACAACGAAGAAATAAGATATTTCACGTGATTTAGTATGCAAACAAGACCTTGAACGACGCTCAACTAAATTATGCCACTACAAAGAAAGAGTTCCTTGCCGTAGTCTACGCCTTTGAAAAATTTCGATCATACCTTGTCGGGTCAAAGGTCATCATTTACACAGATCACGCTGCTATCAAGTACTTAATGGAAAAGAAGGGTGCAAAGTCACGTCTCATTCATTGGATATTGTTGCTTCAAGAATTTGACTTGAAAATTAGGGATAAGAAGGGCAGTTAAAACGTGGTAGCAGACCACTTGTCTCAACTCGAGGCCACAGAACAGACAGAGACAGAGGAAATCAACGAAGTCTTCTTAGATGAACAGATTTTTGGTGTGGGGGAAGTACCCTGGTATGCGGACATAATTAACTGCTTAGCTAGGTTCATCATGCCGCCAGATTACTCAAGTCACCAGAAGAAGAAATTTTTTGCTAAATTGAAGTATTATTTTTGGGAGGATCCCATTCTATACAGGCGGGGGCTGATCAAATTGTTCGTCGCTGCGTACTTAAGGAAGAAGTGCCTTTGATATTAGAACATTGTCATTCATCTACATATGCTGGGCATTTTGGTGCTTCAAAAACAACGGCGAAGATCCTTCAGTCAGGTTTTTACTGGCCTACTCTGTTTAAGGATGCTTTTAAATTCGTGAAAAGGTGTGACCGATGTCAATGCACCGATAATATATCCATGAGAAACGAAATGCCTTTGAACAATATCCTGGAGGTGGAATTATTTGACGTCTGGGGGATCGACTTCATGGGGTCATTCCCCCCATCCTTCTCTAATCTGTACATATTAGTGGCTGTGGGTTATGTATTGAAGTGGGTAGAGACCGTTGCATTGCCTACCAATGATGGGAAGGTGGTGATTGAGTTTCTAAAGAAAAATATTTTTACCCGCTTTAGCACACCGAGGGCTATAATCAGTGACGAGGGCAAATATTTTTGCAATCATCAGTTTGAACAATTGTTGACTAAATATGATGTTAAACATCGTGTAGCCATTGCATATCATCCCCAAACCAGCGGACATGTCGAAATGTCCAACAGGTAATTGAAGCAAATACTCAAAGTCACAGTAAGCTCGTCATGAAAAGATTGGTCTAAGAAACTGGATGCTGCCTTGTGGGCCTATAGGACTGCATTCAGGACCCCTATAGGAATGTCACCATATCGACTGGTTTTCGGGAAGGCATGCCACTTACCTTTTGAGATAGAACACCATACTTATTGAGCAATGAAGAAATTGAATTTGGACTTAAAAGCTGCGGGTGAAAAATGTCTACTGCAACTTAATGAGCTGGATGAGCTCAGAATGGAAACCTACGAGAATTCAAGACTCTACAAAGAACGCACTAAGAAATGGCATGATATGCACATTCAGAGGCGTGAATTTACGATGGGGCAAAAAGTGCTACTCTACAACTCTAGGTTTAAGCTGTTTCCAGGAAAGCTGCAATCAAGATGGTCTGGCCCGTATACTATTACACAGGTATTTCCACATGGGCAGTCGAGATCACTCACGACAGCAAGGGGACATTCAAGGTCCATGGACAACGTTTGAAGCACTATTGGGGCAGCGATTTTTCAAAGGAAAAGTCTACCGTTCATCTTAAACCACCAGAATGATGCAATATGGTAAAGTCGAGCTATCGACTATAACCTAGTGCTGGGTGGGAGGCAACCCACTGTATCCTTCTCTCTAACTTACTTTTCACATTATTTTTAGATTTGTTTAATTTTCGCATTTGCATTTTTCTAGGTTATCGTTCATACATGCATGTTAATAGGATCAAATTATCGTCCCCATAATTTCCTAAGCATTACACACATGGTCGGTGAGTTTGAAATGATTTTGGGTGTTTGGGAGTATGGTTCACGCATTTCTAGATAAAAGAAATTTTTTTTAAAAAAAAATGTACGAGGGAAATATCTTTTTACTTTTCAGTATGTTAAATAAAAAAAAATTTAGTCTATGCTACTGCATAGACAGCATCCGAATATAAATTTGGGGAAATTGTTATTACTATGCGACCGAATAGTAGACCTCGGTCATGGTGTTAAACCATGACTGAGCCATTCCCTCTCTCATTTTCCCCTCTTTTACCTCACACACTACACTCCCACACGAATCACACCCTTATTTCACTCCACTCCCTCCCCCATTGACACCATATATCGACACTCCACACCTTCCTAGTGAATTCAAGGTAAGTTCGTTTTCCTTTTTCCTCTATGCAATTTTCCTCTACTTTGGTTCGTCATGAGAGTTTAATCTTTGAACTTGATTGTGGAGAATGGGCAATAGGTAGTCGTTGGATTTATGTATGTTGAACTTGGATTATGTTATGGATTGGTGGCACATCATATTTTAGGTACTTTGTAAGATTTACAATGAATGAATGTTACATGTTCGATAAAATGCCTAATCGAGCTTTGTGGTGCATTATGTGGAATCTCGCATTTGATAATCCAAGTATGTACACTACCATGCACATTGCGATCAAATGCCATAAAAATTGAGCTTGAAACACTCACGTACCAACCACACGCATGTGGGCACACGTGCTAGGTTCACGTCACTTCACAACACCCACTTCGTCCCTTACGTTAAGTACCCATACGACTTCCAATGAGCTTGAAATTTGAATATGTGCCACTCCATACTATGTACTTTCATATGTTTGGAGGTTGCTCGGGAAAATTTCAAGTTTTCTCAATGATGTCCAAGGGTGAAAGTACTCACTTCCTCACGGGTCACTTAACACATTTTTGGATGTTTTGAGTTTCATTTTGTGTGTGTATTGTTATTTTGTCTTCCTTTTACATTCTTGAGCATGTTTTCTTGCTGTTTGCATATGCCACATTTATAAACACATGTAAAACATCACATCCATTTTGCAACATGTAGGCACACAACTATGTCACGGCATGTCACGGCACCCTACGTCATCTACTTTACACAATTATATGGCATACCAAACGAAGTCCATTTGCTTTGAAATTAGAATATATGGTAGATCTCATTGAATACTTTCATATGCCCAGAGGTTGCCTGGGGAAATCTCGATATTTTTCGATGATGTTCGGGGCCGAACGTGCACACTCGGTCATGGGTCAAAATTTTCATATGTGCATGTTTCGCCCTAATTTTCCAGTTTTTCATCTTGGCATACTATTTACACTACCTTGAATGTCATATTTTGATAAGTACACACCAAGGAGTTCTATGTGCATGTTGAAGCAAGTTTGGTGGATTTTTGAAATACTTGTCTTGCTAATCTCATTCCTCCTATCGTTTTTCAAAATATAGTTTAATGACTGTTATTTATATACCTTTGCAGGATGCCTCCAAAGCGAACATCAAAAGGAAAGGAGAAGGTTGGTTCCACATCTGACACAACCCGGACTAGGGAACCCGAAGGGGGTGTCAGGCATTTTCTATCTTCAGACCAAACAGCCCGCTATGCCAATGTTGTCTGTGAATGGACACTCATCCCCGAGAGACTAGTTAAGTTGGATGATTTCCCAAATTTTGAATTGGTTTATTTAATCCACAACTGTGGTTGGGAGAAAGTGATTGAAAGACCATACCCCGTTGATGAAAATTTGGTGCGGGAATTCTATGCAAACTTCAATGCTGAAATAGACATACCTGGATCGATCATCTACATCAAACATGGGTTCGGGGCAAATGGATCATGTTTTCACCTGAAATAATTCATGACTATTATCAGCTTACCTAGACTAATGTAGTCTCAATCCCGCATGATTTCAATTGGGTTGAGGTTGCAAAAGTGTTATTGGGACGTGAAAATGCTTGGCCTCTCCCTACTGCTGATTGGTATCAGATTGACCTCACTCCTTTGAATTAACTCATAAACTACCTTAAGATAGTTTGGTGATAGTTGAGCTATTATAGGAAAGCATTGAGATGAGCAGGGGCTCCGTACATGAAATTTATTGTGTGGATTGTCTCGACCAGTGGGATGAAGAGTAGGTAAAAATCTTAAATTGGAGTTGGTTTTGGAAAATAAATGTCTAGAAAAATAACAAAGGGCACAAAATTAATATTTGGGAATAAAACACTTCTTTTCATGCCTTTATGACTCGAGCGAGTAAGCCGGCAAGGATATTTCAAAATCTGGTGCCCTAAAGCCAACTGACCTGGGAGTCACTAGCCCAAAGCTCGATACATGGATCATATAGAAAGCAAGAGGGAAAGAAGTTAATAAAAGGTCATCTTATCGAGCCTTTATAACTCGAGTGAATAAACCTACAAGGGTTTAAAACCTGGTGCCCTAAAGCCAACTGGCCTGAGAGTCAACGGCCTAAAGCTCGTTACATGGGTTATATAGAAAGCAAATGAGAAGATGATAATCAATTAGAAATTTAAGAAAGGTGAGAAAGATAAAAGAGAGACAATAACATGACAAAAAACCCTTGGACATTTGGTTGAAGAGACTATACCTCTGAGGCAAGGCAAATAACCTGGTTTAATCTTGAGTGTCGAAGCAATCAAACTTAGGAGAGCCTTCAATTTTTGAAATGTAGACTTATGATGGTAAGGCTAAATCCAAACTACGAGAGGGTGAGGATTACAACTATATAAATTTCTAATCTTAAAACACAATCTCGGGATAGTTGAGTGAAAAGAATGAGTTTGGGGGGTTGTGTATCTCTCGAGTGAGTAAGGATATATTTGACCACTTTGGGGTCGGGACTCAAATTCATCATGAACCTGATATGTGGCATGAATTCACACACACGTCAATTTGCATTTAACAGGTAAAGGTTGATGTCATATTTGCACTGATAAATTTTCATAAAGTTAAATACTTAGTCAAATCCTGAGCCACAACAAGTATTAAGTCATGTTTGTTCAGAATTATGTCACTATTTTTTTTGAGGACAAATAATAGTTCAAATTTGGGGGATTTGATAAATATGTTTTTGCACACTTATTTAGGTCACAAACATGACTTAATAATGAGTAAAATGATTGAATTGTGACTTAATCTTGTATACTTGTGAATTGTAGGGAAAAACAATGAACATGGTGAAATTCAGGAGAAAAGACGCGAAAAAGGACTAAGATGACACAAAGTGAAAGTTCAGGGACCAAGGTGCAATTATCTAAAAGTTGACCCAATGAACAAATCGAGAAATTGATTAAGCCAATTGCCAATTGACGATATCTTGGGATGATGAAATGGAAAGAATGAAGAAAAGATGCAAAGAAGTGAACGATTCAAGTAGGAGGACCAAAATGAACATTTTTCATAGTTGGACCGCATAGTGCTACCCTCTATGCGGTCGCATAGAGGCGTACCGAAGCTAAATGGCCACAACATTTTTACTCTATGCGACCGCATAAAGTTGCTCTATGCGGTCGCATAGAGCAATTCCCGGGTAAAATTGCAGTTTCTTTTTTCCACCGAAACTCTTATGGAAACAATATTTTTATGGTCCTATATAAATAAAAACTCAACCAGAATGACATTTTTACATGTTTTTAAGAGATTTTGAAGGAGAAACGAAAAGAGAACAAGAGGACAACATCGCGCCAATTGAAGATTGGATTGAAAATTGATTCGGGTGATGACGTTTCTTCAAATATTTTTATGTTTTCTTCTTTTTAGTATGTTAGGCTAGAATTATCATTGCTAGGAGATCAATGAACCTTGTAATACTACGTTTAATTTTTGATTTGGATTTTTGACGTATTTAAACGCAAGTTCTAGAATTGATTGATTTATTACGTTTTTATTTTCATATGATTATTGTGCACGTAATTATATGATTGTGGTGGCCTGTTTTATGCATTCGAAAGAAGGAAAATAGGTTCAACATAGTATAAATCATTATAGGGTCTGATAGGGGATAAAAATATACCTCTATGCCTTGTGTGAATTATTGGATATTCATGAATTTATAATACATTTCGGTATGTTAGTATTCGTTATAAAAATATAGTCGAATCATATATTGGGATAGGTTTGGCATTGCTCGAGAGAGATTGCTAAATTAAAATAGGAATATTGATTCATTTTTTGTGGAACTGCGTGTCAAACTTGCATGATTGAAAATTGAACGAGTATTGCTTGGGGATTCGTGATCCTAGTGTGTTAGTATATTCATTAATTCCATAAATTCGGGTTAAATTGCATCCAAGTTATTTTGCATTTAGTATAATTTTTCATTCATAATTGCATCAAAGTTTATATCTTTTTAGTTAAAGTACAAAACATCAATTTTGTTTTCGTATTTCGATTAAGGTCATAATATGTTAATTTGAACTAATTCAATTATTGTGGGATCGATACTTGGACTCATGGTCCATTTTACTACTTGTTAACGAACCATACACTTGCGGTGGATTTTAAATCGGAACAAATAATTTCGTGAACACCAGTTTACAAACGAAATGAATTATTGCGAGCGAGTCAACGATATGGAAGCCTTTTCAGCCTTGAGAGGAGGCCTCAATATGAATACCCTCATTTGGAGAGATGTGTGAAATAAGAATCCCACTTCTTATGATGTCTTGGTGAAAATGATGAGAAGCGAGATTATCAATGAAGAACTGATAGACCATCGCAGCCGAACTTCGATGGGACTTCCACCATCTCAGAAATAAAAGTTAAGCCATGTTTCACACTTGGTGAATCAACAATAGACCTAAGCAGTCGTATAATCGCCCCACTTCAAGCCAAGCATTAGCTACTGCAATCTTAAATGTAATACCATTTTTGACATGCGAAAAAATAGGGCTCGATGCTTAAAGATCGTCGAGCCGTTTAAGAGACAGGGATAGAGACAAGAGCTATGAGCCTAGAAATCGGCCATATTGCACTTATCATCGAACTTATGGTCATGGTACAAATGAATACATGTCTAGGCCACATCAAACAGAACCAACGGACTCGTACATAGAAAGAAGGACTGCCTGCCATGCTCAGCAAAATGTGCCTCCTTCCAGACATGATTAAGAGCCATGACAAGATGAGTTAAGGCAATATCCCGAGGAGGAATCACTTTGACACAATGGGATGAGGATAAAAATAGGCCCAAAAGCGGCCAAAGACAAAGAAGAGAACCCCTTACAAATGTTTAAAATGTCCATATTAGAGAGATTGATACCATCGTTGGGGGCCTACATGTTGGAGGAAAATCAAGGAATACACAAATGAATTATGCCAGGGAGGCTGAAGATCCTCCCATGACGAGCTACTTAGTCAATAGTACCCGTAGTGAAACTGGTAAAACCCTGTCCATAGTGTATACATAGGAAGATGTTGCTATTGTGCATTAACCCCATTGTGATGCTTTAGCAGTACGAGACATTATGGGAAAAAATGGTCTGAAGCGTATGCTGGTAGACATTGAGAGCTCTATCAACATTTTATTTGGAGTCACTTATGACAAAATTCTAATAGATCACAAGCTCACCAAATGACCATTCCTTTATAAGGTGTAGTGAAACTGGTAAAACCCTGTCCATAGTGTATACATAGGAAGATGTTGCTATTGTGCATTAACCCCATTGTGATGCTTTAGCAGTACGAGACATTATGGGAAAAAATGGTCTGAAGCGTATGCTGGTAGACATTGAGAGCTCTATCAACATTTTATTTGGAGTCACTTATGACAAAATTCTAATAGATCACAAGCTCACCAAATGACCATTCCTTTATAAGGTTTCATTGGTGACAGCGTCATCCCTATGGGAAGAATCACATTGGCAATAGAGATGGGAACGCCCCTTTAACAACTAACCATTTCATGGAATTCTACATTGTAGACCATAGGTCAGCTTATCATGGTGTGCTGGGCCGAGCAATAGTGAATGAACTTTGGGTAGTCATCTCTATCCACCACATATGCAGGAATTTTTCCACTGATCAAAGAGTCGCCATTATTAGAGGCAATCAAATGAGGTCAAGAGAGTGTTACCTTAACTCCTTGAGGAAATCCGAACCTTGAAGCCTGTACATGGTATTGATAGACACTGAAATGCTCGATGCACCTATTAAAGGTTCGACCCCTAAATAAGTGGAAGATGTTAAGATGGTAGATGCCTTGTAGAAAAAATGATCCTCGAGAAGGGATTATGGATGCAGGATTGAATTCTCTAATTATAAAGTTAAATTCTCAAGTAACCCCAATGGAGGAGCTAGAATTTTTCCCATTGGACCCACGAGATCTCACAAAGATGCTCCAAGTTAGAAATGGGTTGAATTTAAAAGACAAGCAAAAAGTCAAGAGCTTTTTGCTCGAATACGTGGATATATTCACCAAGAGACATACAGACATCGACCCCAAGATTAGCTGTCATCACTCAATATTGACCCTAAATTCACTCCTTACAGGCAAAAGAAGAGGGACCTTAACCCGAAAAGATATGGAGCTTTGGAGGAAAAAGTGCAAAAGCCGAATCCAATGGGTTCATCAGAGAGGCTATTTATCCGTAGTGGATATCTAACCCGATCCTTGTGAACAAGCACAACAGCAAGTGGAGGGACTGCATAGACTTCTCCAATCTCAACAAAACATGTCCCAAAGATAGTTTTTTTACTTCCAAGGATAGATAAACTTGTAGACTCTACCGCGGGACATGAACTATTGAGCTTTATGGATGCTTATTCAAAGTATAAGCAGATTTTCATGTACCCATCCGAAAAGAAGAGCACCATCTTCATCACAAATAGGGAGCTCTATTGCTAAAAAGTCAAGTTCTTTGGCCTGAAGAATGTCGGGACGACTTGTCAAAGGCTTGTTAACAAAATGTTTGTCGACCTCCTTGTCAAGACAATGGAGGTTTATGTGGATGAATATGTTGGTGAAGAGCATCTAGTAGTGATGGCAATGCTCGACTCAGCCCTTTAACCCACGAGCTCGACTTGGGCTCGTGGCTTGTGAAAAATGAGCCGACCTCGAGCTCGGTTCGTTGCTCGAGGGCAAGCTCGGCTTGACCCATGAGCTCGTGGGCCGAGCCGAGCCCACGAGCCGCTCGCGAGCTCGTGTTTTTTTTTTGCACCTTTTTTTTAAAAAAATTTCATATTTTTAGACAAGCCCACGAGCTGGCTCGTGGGAGCCGGGTTTTAACGAGCCGAGCTACCAAGCCGCTCGGCCCGTTTGACATCCCTAGCATCTAGGCTACGAACCATTTTGAACACCTTGAAATTGTTTTCAAAATTCTAAGAAAGTATGAAATGAGGCTTAACCCACCGAAAATGTGCTTTTGGCATATCCCATGGGAAGTTCTGGTTAATCGGCAAGGCATAGAGGCTAACCAGAAAATATCAGGGCCTTATTAAATATGTGATTCGCTAGCAAGCCCATGAAATTGTAAAATCTAACTGGTTGTCTTGCAGCATTGAACTGATTCGTTTTGAAGGCCACCGATAAATGCCTTCCAATTTTTAAAGTTATCAAGGGAGGGAAGAACTTCCAATGGAACGAGGAGTGCAAGAAAGCTTTCCAAGGGCTAAAGAAGTATTTGGAACAAGCCCCTCTTCTCTCAAAACCCAAGGAAAGAAAATCATTACTATTGTACTCAATCGTTTCTGCATAGTTTGTAAGCTCAACAGTCATAAGGAAAGAATGTGGTATACAACTACATATTTACTATGTAAGCAAGGCCATCTTGTCAGTAGAAACTTGTTATACCGATATGGTGAATCTCGCCATCTCTTTAGCAACCACTTCCAGAAAGTTAAGGCCCTATTTTCATACCTATAGTATACAAGTGCTAAAGAACTTTTTGCTCAAGCAAGTACTCCAAAAACCCGATGTCTCATGGAGATTGATGAAGTGGACTATAGAACTAAAGCGAGTTTGACATTGTATACAAGCCAAGGAATTCTCTAAAGGGCCAGACATTTGCATATTTCATGGTTGAGTTCACCAATGCTCCGGATGTCAAAATGGTAATGGAACCAATAGGTCATCCAGCCTAGAACCTACTTGTGGATGGTTTTTTTGGTGAAACGGTTCGGGGACTGAAGTGGTATTAGTAAGCCCCAAAAAATATAAGCTTAACTGTGTAGTAAGATTTAGTTTTAAGGCATCCAACAATGTAGCTTACGAGGTGTTGATAGCTGGCCTCAAGCTATCCAAAGAAATGAAAGTAAAGAAATTGGTGGTTAACAGCAACTTACAATTGGTGGTGAGTCAATAAATGGCAACTTTGCTGTAAGGGATAGAATCATGGCTGCATATCTCAAAAAGGTTATAGACTTGCTCCCCTCCTTTAAAAAGTTTGAGTTGACCCAAATCCCAAGAATTGAGAACGTTCATGTCAATGCTTTACCAACGTTAGCCAATAGTAAGGATTAGGAGCTGCTCAAGGTAGTACTGATTGAGTACCTCGTCGGATCCTCAATTTCCACGGAAGGAAAGTGATGTGGATTAGAGGAATTTCATCTTGGATGCAACCAATTATCATCTTTCTCAAGGATCATTTATTATCGGAGGATAAGGAAGATGCCAACAAAATTAGAAGAAGAGTCGCTCACTATATACTCCAAGAAGAGGTTCTTTACAAGATATGCTTCTCACCACTACTCTTACGATGCAACAATGGAGAAAAGGCCAATTATGTTCTTCGTGAAGTTCACAAATGAGTTTGTGGCAATCATACTGGGGTCAGTACTCGCACAAAAAGAAAAACTAAGCAAGGATGTTACTAGCTAACGCTAAAAAAAGATGCACTTCAGTTTGTAAGAAGGTGTGGCAAGTGTCTACACTTCTCTCCCATCCAAAAATAGCCCTCTTGGGAATTAACCATTGTGTCCAATCCATAACTCTTCACTAAATGAGGAGTTGACCTCATAGGGTCCCCATTGAAAGGGAGAGGAAGTTGTAGCTATGCCATTGTCGTCATTGATTACTTCGCTAAATAGGTTGATGTTGACCATTTAACAAAAATCATTAAAGCCAATACTTCCAAGATTATTTGGAAGAATATAATCTGCTAGTTTGAAATTCTCCACTTGTTTGTATCTAACAATGGGAGGCTATTCGACGACAAAAAAGTCAAGGACTTGTGTATAAAGCAGAAAATTAAGAAGCACTTTTCTTCTCCCATCACCTATAAGCAAATGGCCAAATGGAGACAGTCAATAAAATCATCAAGCATACCTTGAAAAAAAAAGCTCGATACGTAAAAAAGGATATGAGTGGATGAGCTTCCCTAGTCCTATGGGCAATTGGTACCATGAGTTATAATGCAACAGGAAAAATTCCCTTTTCTATGATCTACGGTGCTGCGCCATGAGCCTAGTTGAGGTAGGATTACCTTCACCTTATCGCAAATATTTTAACGAGATATCAAACAAGGAACTAAGGAAGTATGAATTGAATTTCCTTGAAGGAAAGAGACGCGACTCTCAAATGAAGCTCACCTCTTACTAAAGAAAAACGGCTAGGTATTATAACGTCAAGGTAAAAAAGAGATCATTCCATGGGGAGACCTTGTAATAGAAGAGTTTTCCTCTCTTCCAAAGAGCTCAATGTGGGAACGCTTGGTCCTAACTAGAAGGGCCCCTACAATATAACTGAGGAGCTAAGGTTTGGGACCTACAGGATCGAAAGTTTGGATAGATAGATATAACCCCACCTTTGGAATGTCGAATATTTGAAGATATACCACCAATAAGCTCATCTTTGTGTCATGGTTGGATGATCCCGTTCAAGTTATGTAATTTTATAGTCAATAAGAATATTTTTTACATTTGTAAATGTGTCTTTAGGGAGGCGAACTCCCTCCATGGATGGTCCAAATATCATGCAAAAAGTCTTTGCACAGAATAGCAACCCCTTTGCAAATAACATCATCCACCTCCGAAGGAAAGGTATAAAACACATTTACGGGCCGACCTTACAAACTATGAGGCGAACTCCCTCCATGGATGATCTAAATATTATGGAAGAAATCTATACATAGAAGAGCAACCCCTTGTAAAGAACATCATCCTCAGAAGGAAAGGTATAAATCACTTTTACGGGCTGGCCTTGAAACTTACGAAGCGGAACTTTTTACATAAATGGATAATAAATAACTTCACGAAATTATCTTTAGCATGCAAGGTCATATTAACTCGAATCTTGACGATCCTCACAAACAAACTCACTACTTCAAGCACATGGTAGCTCTTGAAAAGGTGAAACTATATGATAATATCGAACCCCTTATTCTAGGGACATTCATTCAGAACAAATCCTAGCAAGCCAATACAAAGATTGGTTTAAAAGGTGACCCATTTTCAGTATAAATATATGCTCAAATCTTATGTCGAAGTTATCGGTTTGACAAGTTATTATGAAGCTATCCAAAGCCGCCATGTCATTTTGATTTAAAAAAACAAGTATATACGTTCGTTTCTTTAGCGTTTAGATTATTAAGTTGATTATGGCCTAAATATTAAAGGTGGATCATTCAATTTGTACCATTCGTTGAGACTCCAACACTTACATTAATTGAGGAAAAATGAAACAATCATTTAGAAGAAGGTGAACTAATTACTATGAGAAAGTACATGGTAAAGGGAAAGTAGGAAGAAATGAAAAGCCTAAGTCTATGTGGTAGCATCATCCTGTTGAGGCTCCACCTAGCTTTCCTCCAATTCAGTATAATATTTAGCATTATCTACAATAGTGGATGACTCTACTGGGAGGAACTCTTCCTTTATAGCAGTCTAACCCACTTGGAAATGCAGCACAGTCGTCCTTCCTAGGATTTTATTATATGCGACCTACCTTCAGTACAAATCGAGGTCATCATACTCAGCCATTTCATGGAAATATGCAACAAATTGTGGAAGTTTTCTACCCGCTTCATCATAGCATTCACCTTAGCCTTACAAAGATAAACCTCCTTCTTCATTTTATCATTTTCAATTGTAAGGAGCCCAATCTTTGACTCAGTCTCGGCATGCTTCAACTTGAAGGTCTCAATGACCTCATTGACAGTAGAGGCCTCAGCTCTCAACCTATTGGCCTCAGCTTTCGCATGAACTACCTTTTGAAAAAAAAATTCTTATTCAGCCTCTATACCCTCCTCATAGCCACTTGGGCGTTCAAGAAAAAGCCTTGTGAATGAGCCTACAGAGCGAAGCTGATTTCCAGCATATCGAGTCATAGGTCTCGACATAAAAAGAGTGCTTGTCTGTTTAATACTTATGATGAACTCTTGCAGCCGCTTGAACGTTGGCAAGAAGCATTTCCAAAATTGCATCTTAAGAAATTTTTGGCCTTCCCTTCAAAAGCTCCACTCCTACTAGCCTCCCAACCCTTTTTTCCTCTTGATGAGGCTGTTCTCTTCTTCATCTGCCTCATCCACGTTTATTATTTTAACGAAGGAGATGGGGTCTATCTCATGGGTCTTTTCAATGACTCGTCAATAGTTATCTGACTTTTTGAAGGAAGAGGAGGCTCAGTGTTCTTTGTTAAAGTCAAATTCATCTTTTGGGTCCTCTTTGCAAAAGGCTCAACTTTTTCCTTCCCCTTTTTATCCCTTTCTTCTCTAGAGGATTGGGTGGGTTCATCTCTCTGATTCTTGTAGGTTGAGGAGCTGTGCTCAAAGGTTTCTAATTTTTCGCCTTTCCCAAACACCCCATAAAGAACATGTCCGAGATAAAAAAAAATTATATTGTCATGTTGTTGTACAATAGAAATTCAGTAAGTGTCAGCACTTAATCAAGAGTTCAAAGAAGGTTACATGGAGTTTGATAGGCCACTTACCATTGGTAGCCACTAATAAGTGTGTCATAAAGAGGGCTCATTTACCAATACGTCCCCAAAATACCTCTTTTCTATGAGTAGCTTGTACATGTCACTATCAATAGCTAGCTTAGATAGTTCAAGCTCAAAGTGTTTGACTGCAGCTACACAAAACAAAAATTAGTAATACAATCCAATAAAATACGGTAATAAATGTGTGATGTTGACTAAAATAAGCTCATTATTCTCATGATACTGGGATGGCACCTTTATTTCTAGGA
>NC_036241.1:11931398-11934424 GCF_002742605.1 Olea europaea var. sylvestris | reverse complement strand
CTTTCAAGTGTTTGAGAATTTTTCGCAAAGTAAAAAAGTGAGAAATTACTAAATTTTTCCTTTTATAGGCAGTAAAACGAAGCCCCACAGTTGAATGAGCTTCAACATGATCCTAGACATAAACCTGTACTTCGATCCCACACGTTAAAATCAAAGATGCCTACTGGTGTTTGAATAAACGACCCAAATTGATCTATGCAGGACAAGCGCCCAAGAATAGCGTAACGCCTGCCAATTGTAACAAACCATCTTAATAGCGTAGTAAATGTGCACACAATATGCATATTGAAAACCCCAACCTATTTAGCTGTCGTATCTTGAAAACAAGAGATGTTTTCAAATTATTGTAACACGCGTCCCATCAACATCAATAGGCTTGCTCTCTTTGGCAAAGGCCACGCCTTCATCTCATTCAGCCTTACTACAGGTTTCATCTGCATTAATAGACTCATCCTCTTAACAGAGGTCCTACCTTCATTTTATTCAGCCACTACAAGATTCATCTACATCAATAGGCTCGACCTCTTTAACAAGGACCTCACCTTTGCTTCATTCAACTTGACTATAGGCTTCATTTACATCAACAAGCTATTATAAATAACCATACATGAACTTCAAGGACGATGTTATCCTCACATTAAGAGACTCCAAATATCCTACATGGCAAGCATATGTGGGGCCTCACACTCCAAGTCAAACTATCAGGAGGAAATTTTGACCGAACGCTTGAAGTGATCGAACTCAAATTACGGGGGAGATCGAGAGGAGTTTGACATGAAATCTTTTAGGCAATCCTTGGTATGTGATTCATGTGACAGTTCACTACTGTTGCTATCATTTCTAGCCAATTAGGTTAAGTCTAAAGTCGCAAGCTAAGCATTATGGGTGATAAAATGGCGTTTGATACTTATGATTGGTTGAAATCTCCGATAAGAGGCACCAACCATACAGATGAGACCATGTGCCTCTTCATACAACAACTTTTATTCACATTTTCCTACTATTAAAACTCACAATTAGTGCCATTTCAAGTAATGCAAGTTTAGACTCTCAAGCTATAACGTTGTTTTATCACTATTTTATCTATCATTCCCTGACCCCCTTTTACATTGGAGGCTCATGTCTAAAGCTCTCCCACACTCATATGTTTACTTTTCCAATTGACTGGACCATCGAAGTACATACAGCCAATTCTATCCCACTAGAGGAAGCCATGTGTTGTTAACGATTTGTCCAAATGTACAGAAATTTGGCTTGCATGGACGTATGAGGCATTGGGATATGTTGGCCAAGTTGGAAGTGCAAAATTTGAGTTAAACAATTAATATAAAATGTTAAGTTAGTATTTAAAAGCAATTCGAAAGTAAATTTGTTTGAAAGTAACTTTTAAACATGATTGTATGCGTACAAAAATTATTATAGATTTTAATTTAACCATGATGCTTAATAGAAAGGAGTGGAACAAAGTGTCGCTTCGGGAAATAATAATATATGGTTCCAATGCATGATAAAGATGGCCTATCATGTAAGCATATCATGGATGCAAGTATATTTGCTAAGACTAGTGCAAGCCTTAGCATGCATAGAAGTGTTAGAGAATGGCACAACATATGCAAAAGCTTATCATGTATTGACATATGGATATTAAGTCTTAATTGACTCTGTAGCTTTGAATCATAATTATATATATATATATATATATATATTCTTTGTTCTAATACGATATTAGAGCTAATTTTAGTATCAACTAGTCGTTTTGATTTCCTATGAGCGGCCCGCTCACCCTACCATTTCGTTTCACTACTTTATCTTTGTCCAACAAATTTTATTTATTTTCTTTCTTTCCAATACTTTTGTCCTTGTTCTGCTCAAAAAAATTTGTGGACATTATTTGCTCCTATTCTGCGTGACACCCATGTCATAGCTATTTCAATTTTTGTCCTAAATTTATCGTAGATATATAATATTCTAAGTCTATCTATGAAATAAAATAAAATAAAAAATAAGTTTTAATCCAATTGTTCATTCCTGGGAAGAGTAAGAAGCATTTGCCGACACGTAGGGAGGTGTGCCTGCAGATTGGATTTCATTGGCACGGTCAACTTACCTTATTAAACGTGGGGGAAGTGAGACCATCTTAACTTGAAACCAACATTGCTTGAAACCAATCTCCTGCATCCCCAGAAGCCATTTTGTGTATTCCTTGCATAATTTAAGCTCTACATGTACTTCTAGGTCATCCATCACCATTACAAGTGGTCCATGTGCATTTTAGGATTTTGCCTTGTCACGTCACGAAGACATCATCCTCTACACGTTGAATAATAGAATAATGCTATCTAACACTAATAATATCAAAGCACCAGTCTACGTAGCATTATGTGATAGCTTCAATTATAGGCAAAATTATGTGATTTATTTAATTGAACATGTAATTTAATGTCACTGGTACTATCATCTAAACTGGTGTTAAATACTAGTAGTGCTAAATAGCATTACTCCAAAATAATATGCCATCATATTCATGTCAGCTTCCGTGTATTTTATCATGATTGCATCTAGTAAATATGCAAATTTCAATAGTCCATTACTTAAATATTTCATATTATATTGAATAATTTAGCTGTTGATATCTAAAAATATATAAATTAATTGAAAAATGTGGACAAACAAAGTGATTGTTTAAAAAATAAAATAAAGAAAAAAATATATAATTTGTTGAGTGCATAAAAAAATTACTCTTTTAATTTAAAAATAATCTCTCTATCATCTTCAAGAGCAAAGAGTCTTCTGTAGGTAGACATTACTTTCAATATCTCATATTTAATCAAATAATAGTGCAAAAACATGGTTCAAGTAGGATGACTCGTTGAGGAAGTGATTTCCCCGTGCTCCTAATGGCTCATTCTCAAGCATCAACATCAAATAGCTCCTATCATCTCCTGAAAGAGAAGGCAAGATCAACTTTGTAGGAAATTTTAACCTTTCAAGGGAAAAAGGTAATTGTTATTCCTTGAGGCAAATAA
>NC_036241.1:11915413-11930156 GCF_002742605.1 Olea europaea var. sylvestris | reverse complement strand
TTTTTTTTTATAGATGAAAGAAAAGATGATGAATTTTGAAATTTTTAAATCTCTTCAATGGTTTCTTGGTTATGTTCTGCTACACCTTCCCTTCTTCACCCAAAAACCAAATGATTTTATCTCCCTTTGATTACAATAATTGATGTTTAATATGATTTATAAGAGGTGTCTTCAATGGATATCCATACTCTTGATTTATAGAAGGTGAAATAAGATCAAGAAACATGTCCAAATTGAGTTTCAAAAGAGTTCCAATTGAATAAGGAAAGTTGCATTCGCGTCGCACATGGTTATTTTTCTGCGCAGCCGTCAGTGTGTGTATATATATATATATATATATTTGGATATTCGAATGAGATGATTTAAAGTGAATTGAAAATCTAACTCATAAGGATACAATTATTCTAGAAATAACATTTTTTCAATTCGAACAATTATTATGGCAAAAATGAGTTTCAATCTCTGATTGAAAATCTGAATTGATGAAAATACTTTGATTTTATTTCAATTTTTCACTCATCTGACTTTTAGTTGCATTCAATTGATCCTTTATATCTTCAATCAATATTTTGTGGTCCAAATCAACTATTGAAAATTTGCAATTTAGTCTTGAACTTTGAAAATTGCCATTTTCTCTAGTTTTCTCTTTTTTTCTTTTAATTTCAGTTTCAATCATTAAGTTTTACATAACAAATGAAATATAAAAGAAATTAGGTCATAATTTATCATAAGTTATTCTATACAATATGGGAAACGGACTATGATGACCAATCAAGTGAAGACAATAGCCTGACTGTTGCTATGCTAACCCAATTATTGTCATTTTAGCTCGTCCAGCGCTATGCTGTTCTGTCTACCGTTATGCTAGACCATCACCACTATATTGTTTTGTGCACCGCTATCCTAGACCATCTACCACTGTGAAAGTTTATCTACCGCTATACTAGCCTGACTAACACTACAGCAGATCAACCGTTTTAACTCTTAATTACCCGAACGTCATTTTAATTGAGCGACAACCATTTAACGATTATCATTGATCCCATTATCTAATTCATCGATAGAGGTTAACCGTTCAGCATGGGGACGAAAATCGCTTAATGAGTGAACGTGTTACACTAGACACGTGGACGATAATTTCTTAGTGGTTACATGGCACCAGGCATCTATAAGTATTTCAGAGATGTGACAGGTAGGAAGATCTTCCTTTTTCTCAACAAATTTTCTGGCATTCTCTCGTTTATCTTTAAGTCATCCCTCTACAAATCATTAATTGTCACGTCGGAGGTACAACGGGTAAGAAAGCCCCAACCTCTTCTATAAGGTATTCATTTGTTCAACGAAGAAGCAGAAGCCAATTGACCAGCGAAGCGAAGTTGCTGGTCGAATGACCAACCACCCAATGTAGTTGCTAGTTGTTCGACCAACAAGGCCATTGGTCCAGTTGGCTAGCCTATTTGACGATGGGTGGGTAGACTCTTTCTTTCTCTCATTTTCAATTTCATCCAAGGAAGATGATAAGATTGTTTCATGGAATGAAATTAAAAACTAAAGATTAAAAAAAAGATATTAGGAAAGATATTACTTGGATGTGAGGAGATTTGAGAAGTGACGGGGAAGAAAAAATGAAAACACAACCTTTGAATTTTTTGAGAAGAAACTTTCCCCCAAAATGCTAACTTCCTAATGCGGTGCCAAGTGCACAAGGCTATTGTGCCAATTGTATTTAGCCATTTGGCACGATTGTTCCACTTATGCTCTACCATATATATGTATAGAAAAAATTGAGTTTGCGAGTATTGTGCTACCTCTTAAAAGATAACTATCGATAAGTGGTAAAGGGGCTAAGTGATGCTATATGATATGAGAAACGGACTACACTGACCAATCAAGTGAAGGCAATAGCCCGACTATTGCCATGTTAGTTTGTCTACCGCTATGCTAGACCTTCTATCGCTATATTGTTTTGACTATCGCTATGCGAATTTGTCTACCGCTACACTAACCTGACTAGCATTATAGTAGATTGACCGTTATAACTCTTAATCACCTGAACATCATTTGAATTGATCGAAAATCGTTTATCGATTATCACCGATCCCATTACCCAATTCGTGGATAGAGGTTAACCTTTCAACATGGGGATGAAAACTACTTAGTGAGTGGGCGTTTTGCACTTGACATGTGGACAATAACCACTTAGCAATTATGTAGCACTAGGTGTCTATAGATACTTCACAAACGTATCAGGTAGAAGGATCTTCTTTTTTCCCAACACATTTTCTGACATTCTCTCATTTTTCTTTATGTCATTCATCTACAACCTAGTCACAAATTGTCATGTAGGAGGTATAATGAGGGAGAAAGCCTCAACCTCTTTTTGCAAGTATTCATTTGTTTTTCAGAGAAGCAAAAGCTATCTTACTCCGCCCAAGAAGTCTAGAGATCACATCTTAACTATTTCAATAAGAACTCTTAAGCATCTATATTTAAATGCCTAGATAAGTATATTATACATATATCAATCACAATTGAATAGATTAATAGACAAAAACTAAATACAGCAAAATCACCCTCTACCAATAATGAATAGATTAAAAGGTAAAAACTTAAAAGTTGTGACTTGATAGTTACTTACATTCAAGAAGAGAGCATAGTGAATATGATCGGTGCATTGCTAACTAAAATTGAAGGGCATTTGTATGAGATAGGCAAATGGAACCTCGAATCGAGACCAAATATAGGCAAATAGTGATGGTGATTGGCATAAATGAGTAGAGCAGCTCCTATTCCGCTCTACTGATAAATGAATGAATGAGTGATTGTGTGTGTGTTTGTACTTGTATTGGCATCGCATCCTATCCTTGTAGCAAATACTCTCTAAATACAAAATGCTCTTTATATTAAAGAGCTAATACTTAGAAATAAGTTCTAAGAGGCTCTCTATTTTGACTTTTTAAAATAGGGACTGGGTTTGTTCTTCAAATTTACAGTGTGAAACTCACTCTCTATTCCTAGGATTCGTTTCGCATTGCTTTTGGAGGTTCAAAGGAGTTTTTGAACCCGTTACACTAATTTTATGAGTAAATGTAATTTCCTCTGAAAGCATTTCCAATAGAAAGATTTTTTTAAACATTAGTTTTCAAATAAAATTAAGGTACCTTCCACCAAAACTACACTTTTTTTTCAATAAATAATCTTATATATGGATTATAATTTTTTCCTATCTGTTAATCACATATTCTCCAAAAATATTATTTTTCATAGATTTCATAAAATCGACATCACGCATGGGCATTCATTTACCATTTACTCATTCAACAAAAAAGGTTACATTGTTCTCTCATCTAGTCAAATTATTATCCATCCAGAGGCGGCCCTAACCATAGGGAGGCCCTAAGCGAGCGGGCCTATTGAGGCCCTATACTTTGTTTTTCAATACATATAACAATATTTAGATAAAAAAAATTATATATATCTATATTTAAATGAAAACTTTGTGTAGTCTTAAAGATAGAACTACTAAATATAATACCACTTACATCTCGAGAGATTAGACTAGTATCATATTTAGTCTTCTCATTTAGTCTTTTCAGGGTTTGAGCTGCAAAATTAATAATTAACCGACTCAAATCAAGTTTTCCAACATGTTTTTTTCAATGGAAATCATAGCTAATCCATTCAACCTCTATTGTGACATGGTTGATCGAAGATAAGACTAAATCAATTTTTATTTTTAAAAAGTTCTTTCGGTGGATGCAACAGTGACTGGGATAATCGATAATATCCTGTAAGCGTCCCAGGCATGTGTAAAACAACAACTCTTAAGTCATATAGCAGGATTTCAGCAAAATCAGCACATAGAAACACACAACAAAAAAATAAAAAATAAATATCAAGCCCAAGACATTGGACAATCAACAATGGTAGAAGCCAGAAAGAAAAATAGCTGATAGGTTCCACTTTCTCACACCCCAAATCAGGCGGAGGCGGGAGGTCGAATTGGGTAATATTACTTCACAATAAAAACCACTACTTACTTCCATCAATAACAAGTTTTTCTAATATTTTTGGGGCAGTTATAAACTCATTGGAGGGTTTACAAAGAAAGAAAATTAAAACAAAAGCAGAAAAAAATAAAACAATAAATTACCCAAAACGAACTCGGTACAGCTTCAGCATTCAGGTGCAAAACTTCAATGTTTGCACCTAAAGTTATGCACAACTGCAGATAAACCCTAATTTTGATTAAAACGTATCCCTCAAATTGATTATCATTATCGGTACATTCAAAAATATAATGATCTCTACCAACAACCAAAAAAACTTAGACCACAAAAATAACAATAAACTCACCCTTCAGATTGGAGTTCGGAGAATTCTGGAAGAGGAAGGAAAGGAAGTCGTCTCATCTATCACTCTATCTCAAGTCGAATTGAAATCAGGTATGAAAATTGGAACAATGTCGTGCAATTTATGTTTGTAATTGTGCAGTCCAAGCCCTTTTTTTATTGGATTTTTGTATTTGGAGACTTGGAATTTGTATCCATTTTGAGTTCCTAGGCCCAAGCCAATTTTTTGAGGCCCTAGGCTTTTGCCTAGGTGGCTTGGCCACAGGGCCGGCCCTGTATCCATCCATCAATGTGGTGAAATCTGCTAATTCCATTTGATGAAAATTGCCACAAGTCTAATGAAAATTGAATGTAGCACATTGACAATGATAAATTTTCCAGTTCATTAATTGAATGTTTATTAAACTTATCTTTAGGATATTAATTTCTCAGTAAATAAAAAATGATACATTTTATTCATTCATCTATTTAAACAGTTATACATTCATAAGTGGGATTAATGTCGAGTTATAACGTAGGTTTTTATTGTTTAAGTTGCAAAATACATATTGTCCTCTTAAAGATTGGAGAGACGAACTCAAACTGTCCAAAAATAATTTATGCTTTTCTATCAAAATATTAATACCCACATAAACTCTTTATAGAGTACTTGTACCCATGGAACAAAACATATATTTCCATACTTACATTTTAATATTTTTCACCATCAAATTTATTTAAATATCAAATTTTGTCAAATAGCAAAGACAGAAAAGATGATAACATAGATAAATCATCTTTTATTTTTAAAGTAACATCGAGAAAGTCATTGCAATAAAAATCGTGAGACGTGTTTCTAAGCAGTTATGATATGGCAAACTATATACATAGTGTTAGATATGAATACCTATATCCTAGAATATGTATATAAATACAATACAGCATAATTATCCATATTCAAGAACATTTCGTATTCATAGTTTATGGTATATTCCATGTTTTTAAAAATGGAGCTACTTATGGGCACTGTAGGATTAAACTTGAGGGATGGATGCGTAACAATTTGAATAGAAAAGTGAGCAATGAGTAATTTTTTTATTCAATAATTGAGTAGTAATCTAGGAGTAAGTTTAATGAAAATTCATTTAACAATTCAACGTCCTCAATGTGTGTCACGTCTGATTTTCGTCTGGCATGTGACAAATTCTATCAAATACGAGTAACAAATTTCATTCTAGTGATGGATTAATAACCATTTGAATATATGAATAAGATTTGTCAGAGAGAGAGGTTCAAATGTTGGCATGATAAAGTAAGTTATCTACTCTTTGATGGTCAAACTTTTGGACTAAATAGGTAGTTTATACTCCAAGGTAGACAAAAATATCAAATCAAACTTGGTTATTATTCAAAATGTGACATTTTGATAAATAAATTTATTTACTCTTTGAAAGTTTGACATTCAATATATATATTTTTCCCATCTTAACATCGAGGTAATTTACTGCTTGTTGGATAAAACTTTATCATCTTTTTAATTGTTTCAATTTTAAATTTAACCATATATTTCATCAATTTTTTAAATCAAAATCTACTATATTTTTATAAAATACTTTGTCAACTTAATTTCCAAAAGAGTATTTTTTTTTCACATTAATACATTACTAATTCAAAAATTGGTAAAGTAACGGTCAAATCAATTACTTTTGATCAACTAACAGACAATTAAATGAAACTGTCGAGAGGTCCTTTGATCGTAAATCTTTTAAAAGGTACAAGCGTATGTGTAAAAATTAAAATTTCAAAACGTAATGGTACTTTTTAGAAAATTTGGAACCTCGACGCTCTCCCTTCACCACCCTCATGAGGATGGTCTACATGGTTCATAACTGTAAATTCACTACTATTAACCACGAATTTTTTATGTTTAAAGGTTTGCCATTCTCTAGTAATATATAATGTTTCCATTTATACACAATGATACTTTTATTATAATAATATGACTTTACTTACTCTGTCAATGAAACTTTTTATATTTAGTGTACAGTATGTATGTTGTGATAAAAAATATATATATTATAATTTGATGACTTCAAAATTTAAAATCTCTACTTTATGACTATATTTTTATAAGCGTAATGTTCTAAAAACATAATTTTCTCAACTTTTCAAAATATCAAAAATATTTAAATGAAAAAATTGTAGGTGGGACATGGACATTTTTTACTCAATAATACTATGACTATCATAAAACTTGAATACGTAATGTTTAACTCTAGTAAATTATGTCAAATTCAAATATTCAAAGAAAAAAGTCACAATTATTTTCTAGTTGGATCACATCAATGATCGAGTTACCAAGCCCATGAATTGGAGCTTCGTAAGAGTCCATTGGATAGTGTTGTTAAAGGTGGTAACCACATAAATGGTACGATCCCTTTATTTATTAATAAAGAAATGGAAATGAATATATACACAAACAAAATATATTAAACTAAAGACATATTGAAGTTCAATTATATACGTTTTTCTAATATGTCTAGTAAGCTTATCTAAATTTAATTTCTTTTCAACAATGTAATTCAAACACGATAATAATACTTTTAAATAAATACTTGAAAAATGATTTTAATGAACATAATTAGTGATTCCCACCTTACATTGCACTACAGCTACATTTGTTAAATTTTAAAAGCTATGATTGTTCAACAAAGAAAAAAAAACGTAACTGTTATAAAACTAATGGAAAGAAAGAAAATAACAAAAGAAATAGTGTGAAAACTCAATTATATCTTTTATTGAGAATCATGACCCATATTTATAGAGTTCAAAATAAAAGTTACTATTGGAATGAAATAGATCTCTAGACTAGATAAAACTTATCTATATATCATAATAATATTAACTAATCATCAATAATTATCTCACTATTTTACAACATGTCCCCTTCGATGATTATTTGTACAATAGACATCTCAGAAATTTTGTTTGGCAAAAACAAAAACAAAAAAACAAAAAACAACAACAACAACAAAACTTATCTATATATCATAATAATATTAACTAATCATCAATAATTATCTCACTATTTTACAACATGTCCCCTTCGATGATTATTTGTTCAATAGACATCTCAGAAATTTTGTTTGGCAAAAACAAAAACAAAAAAACAAAAAACAACAACAACAACTCTCAAAGCTTCCTTTGTAACTCTCAAAACTTTTCATAATGGCTCCCTTCGTTGTCTCATTTCAGAGGGATGGGACAAAAATGTCAACAAATTAAAAAAGAGTACAAATAATTTGGAGTAATAAAATGATGTCTCATTAAAATCTTGTCAAGAAAATTCAGTGGGATAAAACTTGATTAAAGGAAAAAGAGTACAGCTACTCCACTTGATTTCAATTCTTGTATCAAGTTATCCATGTCTCGTATATCAATTATTTCAATATTACCATTTCTGATGAAATATGTCTCGTGTTGTCTTGCATAGTTTTCAGATAACACCATCTTCATATGAGATATTTATTATCCATTGATAACTGTAGTAATATGATGATTCGAGAAAATTGCTCTTATTGATCTCTTCAAGAGTCTCATACATATAGGAGTATACTTTTTTACGATAAATGCCTTAATATCAATTATTTCAATATTACCATTTCTGATGAAATATGTCTCGTGTTGTCTTGCATAGTTTTCAGATAACACCATCTTCATACGAGATATTTATTATCCATTGATAACTGTAGTAATATGATGATTCGAGAAAATTGCTCTTATTGATCTCTTCAAGAGTCTCATACATATAGGAGTATACTTTTTTACGATAAATGCCTTGTAGATTAAAGACATCATTGCACAAAGAAATATACCTCATTAAAACCTAATTAGGAAAAACCCTATGAAAAAAATCCTAATGAATGAAAAATAATACATTATTCTTTTGAATACGCTACAAAATTTGTTTCATTCAAAGCCTTGCCTGGAAAATCCAATGAGACAAAATCTTGATCAAAGGAAAAAGGGTACACATTTATTATATACATATTAAATTTCATGCATTGTCAGCAAGGTAGGGACGTGCGATTACATCCATAACATGATAACTTATATATTTATACATGTTTTTCATGATATTTATTATTTAAAGAGTCGTACATTTCATATTACGTCTTTACTTTTTCCATTTTCATTTCGCATAAATATACACATTAAGGTATTCAGACTGTAGATCTATAAACTTTAGATTTCTCTAGTAAATTGAATTTAGGATTGCATCCCTTTTATTTAGCAAATCATTACTTTTATCGATATATTTCGATACATTTATTTTGATTCCTTGCTATATGATGGAGTACATCATGTGTAAAATTGTTATCGATGAATTTTTCGTTTCTTGTTCGATCCTATTTATTTTTCCATAGTGGCATAACTTATTGAGATATCTCAAGTTTCATTATTTCGGGTGTCTGAATGGGATTATTTTGAATCGCTCCATTTTCGTTTGGAGATTTTTCTATTAGAATCCAACACCATTATGCTTCAGGCATGCCATAAATATAAAAAGATATAATGATATCAAATTGTCCTCCTAGGAGATCAATTCATATTGGAGCATTTAAATTTGCATGTGAGATATTGTTATCTCTTTATTCAGTAAATATATCTAAAAAAATTATCTTTCGAACATTCAGTTCGAATTCTTTTAGGAGGATGTAAATGATGATGCATTTATACATTATTTTCACCCTCTTAATTCCTCCCCCTAATGTTGAGAAAATTGTCCAATCAAAATTGAGAATTAATAAATTGTGTTATTAAATATCATCCATTTGAAATAAGAGTTCAAACTATACATTTCTTTTTAATATTCTTTACTTTCGATCTTAGTGCAGTATGGTGGATCAATTTTACATATACAGCACTATCAAAATAAATACATAAAAAAATCAAACTTTGACCATAAACCACTTATAACGGGAGAACTATGATATTGATATGATGCGTAATAATATTCCCATAAAATTGGGAAGAACTTTACTCTCAATTAATTGAGAGAGTTTAACAAATAATAGTGTTAAATCATTTATCAACTAATACTTATTAAAATATTAAGATTTAGAATCACAAACATTAAGAAGACACTGTCTTCATTATATAATCTAAAAATTACACTCATAATTTAAAATTTAAATAGTAATTTCGCAAACTTCATATTGCAAATACCATGCAATTATCTAGTATATGTATCAAATCTATTAGATGATAAACGTAGAGGATGGGGCCCCATTTATTGTCCTGATTAATTTTCAGAAATATAGGGAATTCAGTCCCTATTTTAGCTTGTAATGATTAATGGAAAATTTTAATGAAAGAGAACAAATATCATATATGATTGAATTGAAGAATCGTCTAGCTCTCCATTGAAGATCCGTTCGAATTTTTAATTTCGCATCATTATTAGTCCACTGCTGATTCAATTGGTCGTGTCAAACAATAAAGTCAAATTGAACTTTTGGTTCAATATAAGATTTAATTCAATGTCTTAATTTCAAAGAATAATATTAAAGCTTATATAATCATATATCATTTAAGTAGTCAAATTAATTAATGTCCTTATGACACTAGTTATATGTTTTCTTTCAAGGATAATTATGAATTCAAAATGATATATTTTTCAAAAATATGCTACTTCGAAAGCACATTATTTTTTAGTTATTGTTTCTTCAAGAGCTATATGTCATTATTTTTCTGGAATATTGAAAATTATAATCCATGCTCTTCAAGAACTATGAATTAATATTCTTCTTGAATATTAATAATATAAAAAATTAGTTTTCTTTAAAAATTATAGCATGATATTGAGTTGTTTAATTTGTGTTTATTCAAGAATACAATAAGATATATATTATTCGGGATATGTGCTACTTCAAAAGTACGTTATATTTTATTATTGCTTCTTCATGAGCAGTAGATCATTATTCTTCTAGAATATAAAAATTGTAATATCATACTCTGTTGGAGCAATTAATATTCTTTTAGAATATTAATTAAAATGTTGTGCTACTTCATGAGTAAAAAATATTTTTAACGGACAAATCTAAGAGTAACATTCTTTGCAATATTGGAATCGGAGTGTTATGCTCTTTATGAGTAATAGCATATTATTGTTTGAAATAATAAATTGTATAAAAATTTACTCTTCATGAGTAAAAACGTAATTTTCTATTAAATTTTATTTAATTATAATCTTCGAAGCAAGTAAAATTTAATTAAAATATTTGTAAATAATATTGTTTTACTTCAAGAGAAATAATATTATGTAATTGACAAGTATAAGAGTACTAAATTCATAACTATACTATGTACTAAAAAGAATAAGAACTTGATAATTAATCAAGAAGAAAAATCTAAATACGTATACAGTGAGATGACAACTTGTATGTGCTAGAAAATTCAACTGCCAATTGATCAATTTGTCATATAAGAGTTTATTTTAAGAAAAGAAAATAAACTGAGGGTACATCTCTATTTCTTCCACGCAGTTTGTGCCTTGTTTTGTCATCTTTTTGTTGATGTCATCATTGCCTTCATAGTAGTTTCTGCCATATGCAAATTTCATCATGATGTTCAAGTAAATTATAGAGATATGGGTGTTGAGACATGGCAATTCCAATTGAGTAAGAATTGGAAATTTATATGGAAAGACTTATATTATTCAAAATTCACAATTGGTAAATAGATGAAAGCGTTCATGCTGATAACGTGTTATAAACTAAAAGAAAGAAGGAAATTCAGAGAAAAAAATTTGAGAGTCAAAACTCAATTGTATCTTTTATTGAAAATCAGGACTCATATTTATAGGGTCCAAAATAATAATTACAATTGAAATGAAATAGATCTTCTAGAATAGATAAGACTTATCTATATACCATAATAATATTAAATAATCATCAATAATCATCTATTATTTTACAACAATAACTTCATTTTTTTTCTAAACATCAAAGTAACTTCTATTTTCTGGTGTCTTAATACAGTGACACCTTATGAGTAACAAGAGGTAGTTTATTTATTTTTAATTATAATTCTTTACTTATAGGCTTAATTTTACTGAATGCCATTGAACTTTGTACTTAATATCACCTTGATTGCGGTACTTTAATTTGTTTCAACTTCACTTTGTACATAGTGTCACCTTGATCAATGTACTTTAATTTTGAAATGAACTTTGTAAAATATTTAAGAATTAACACTCTTTTTTCAACTAAAAAAAATTACATTTCCATATGCCTTTTGAAGATAAGTTGGCACCATAGGATTTAATGTTAATTTATTTTATCGAGTGGCTATTAGCATAATAGTTAGAATTTTGAGCTACCATTACCATAAGAAATAATTTCAGTAATCATTATCATTAATACTTAAACTTCAATGACCATTGACATAGTTAACCATTTATTTAACCTCATTATGAAATAAAAGATGGGGAAAATTCGTATCTCAGGTATTACAAATAGGCCAATTCAATTTCCAGATAATAAGTTTACAATTCCAAAACTCAGGTCATAAATAAATAACTAAATATATTTTATTAATTACATATATTAAGGTTATAATTATACAATTAATTGTCACGGTTATATACTTATATATCACAACTTATTTATTAGTCACATATTATTTTTCGGTAAAAAAATCAAAAAATGTATAGATTGCAAATGACAAATTTTATATGTCATGACTCAAATTTTTAGGTCACATATTATTTATTGATCACAAGTCATCGATCACATATTATTTATTGATCACAAAATATACAATTTATTGGTCACAATCTCAAATAATTAGTCACGTACTATTTTTTTTTGTCATAAATTAACCAAGTTATATATCATGATCAACCAAATAATTTGTGACCACCACCACCACTTGTAACCATCACTTCACCACTGTACCGCCATCAAACATCTCCAGTGCCAGAGCCCTCCCACTACCTCAACACCACTGTACATCATCAAAGCCATCACCACGTTGCCAACACCACCGCACAATGCACCCACCACCACTGTACCCAACCGCCCACGACACACAACATAAATTATTACTTAGCCAATCACACAACAGTATCCGTCGAGCTCAGCATCACTGTATGAAGCTCTGCCTTGCAACGTCGAGTGATCTGTGGATGGGCAACATCGGGACAATGTTGAGCAACTGTAGTCTGGTTTGTGTGATTGTCGGCATGAAGGCTGGTGGTGATGGTTTTGAGATGGTTTTTGGGGGATGATTTGGGTGATTTCTTCATCTTATGATCTGTTTTACTAGATTTTAATATGGCTATTGGTTATTTGATGGTGGTGGTGCATGTGGGGATAATGTGGCAATGGTGGTGGTGGTGGTGTTGGCGTTGGCAATTATGGCTAGATGGTGGTAATGGTGACTTTGTTGGTGGTGAGGTGATATCGTGAACTTGGATAAAGAGAGGGAAGAGAGATAGAAGTTTAGAAAGGGTGGAGAAAAGAGGGAAATGATGTTAGGATTTGTGATCATGGGTTGGATATGGGTGGGGTACATTAATTAATTTACCTTTGTATTACTATTATTATTATTATTATTAAGTTGAATTATTATCTAATTTTTGGTTAAATAAATTTTGCTCTTGATTTTTGAATTGAAAAACTTAAATACTTGCTCATATGTAATTTCCTCATAAAAGATTGAGGCCATATATGTCAAAAAAGATTGAAGAAGTACATTTTGCCTGATCGAGGATCCAAACCAATTTCTAGGGGTGTCAAAGTGGTAGGGTCAATTCGAATCAGCCCATCAAGATATAAAACCAGCATGGCCCGCGTGTGTTATAGGATCGGCCCATGACGGTTCTCATGCGAGCGAAGACTTGACTACAAAAAAGTATGGGAAAAATTCATTTATAAGAGTTTATCTATCCCCTGTTTCAAAACTAAGAAAAGAAGGTTTGCATTTCAAAATTCAGATATTAATAAAATGTATTTATGAAATTATTGATTAAAAAAATATTTTATTAATTACATATATTAAGGTTACAAATTTATATAATTTAGTCATAGCTTATCACATTAATGGTTACAAATTATTTCTAAGTCACAAATCGAAAATTTTATAGGTCACAAATTATTTGTCAGTCACAGACCAAAAACTTCATAGCTCACTGATGCTACAAAAAAATTGTACTTGATAGACCTCGAATTTGTGGTTTGAACTCTGAGCTTGGATCTCATAAATGAGCATGAACAGTCTTCCAATACCTAAAACAAAAGGCAACGAGGTGTGTTCTCGTCGCCCCTCTGATGCTTAAGTCAGACGGGGAGATTGGNACAGTCTTCCAATACCTAAAACAAAAGGCAACGAGGTGTGTTCTCGTCGCCCCTCTGATGCTTAAGTCAGACGGGGAGATTGGCGAGAGAAGGTTTTGAATTTGCAGTAATGAAAAGCATACCTTGATGTTGAGCCTTGGCCAAGTATTTATAGGTATTGGTGGGGGAGCTGTAGAAGGATTCTATTACTGAAAGAGTCATTTTCCCCTTAGGACTAGGTGTTGGAATTTAATTAGAAGTGTATTGTTAGAGTTCTAATAAGGGAAGGAATAGATTTAGGTGGGGTCTATTTTTTGGAGATTAAGTCGGTGGGTAAGGTCGAATTAGATAATAACCTCGACCTTAAACTCGCGTGACACGCCAAGATCAACTTGGGGGTCATAGGTCGAGGTCGAGAATTGTGGGCAAAATGAGGTCTAGTTCGGGGTACCAAATCCGGAGTCATCATAGGCCCCTGTGCATCTGAGCTGTAGATCGCGCAGAGTCCACAATCTTGGATTGAGATGCAAAAAGGATGTTGTGGCTTGCTATCGACCTCGACACCTGTCATTTACCTGTTGGAGATCTGCTGTATCACGTGTCTGTTGATAAGTGTGTTTTTGCACACTTATTTACATCACAAACATGACTTAAATACAAGTAAAATGATTGAATTGTTACTTAACTTTGTCAAATTCATGCAATGTAGGAAATTCTATGGAAATAGTGGAATTCAGGAGAAAAGAGCCGAAAAAGGACCAAATTGGAGCAAAATGAAAATTCAGGGACCAAATTGAAATTATCTAAAAGTTGACCCGATGAACACATCAAGCAATTGATTAAGCCAAGCACCAATTGGAAGTTATAAGGGAACATTGGAGCAACTAGAAACAAGAGAGGAGGTCAAGGAGTGAAGGAATGAAACTTGAGGACCAAAAGGACTCAAACAAGAAGTTAGCTCTATTATGCGGTCGCATAGTATAAAACCTATGCGGTCGCGAGTGAACCTCCAGGGATTAAAAACACCATTTTTCTTATGCCTATGCAGTCGCATAGGTTACGCCTATGCGG
>NC_036241.1:11908690-11909001 GCF_002742605.1 Olea europaea var. sylvestris | reverse complement strand
GCACGCACTCGAGTGCTTGAAGGAGGTATACAAAGATTCTTGACCTCCGAGGCAGCAGCCCGTTATGAAAACATAGTGAGTCGATGGATAGTGACACCAGAACGGGTTGTTAAATTCGAAGACTTTCCTAGTTTTGAGCTGACTACTTTCGTGCAGAACTGTGGATGGAATAAAATAGTAGAGCAGCCACATCGGAGTTATGAATTGTTGGTGGGGAAATTTTACGCCAACTTCAATATAGAAATTGACACACCAGGGTCCGACCACCTACATTAGACTTAGGTCAGGGAAAAATGGATCACATTCTCACC
>NC_036241.1:11889296-11902638 GCF_002742605.1 Olea europaea var. sylvestris | reverse complement strand
GAAATTTTTTGCAATATTGCCCGAACTGGGCTCAGTACTTTTGTTTTTAATTTCATCGATGAATGTTCGTGCACATTACTTGTATTTGTTTTTAATTTAATCGATGAACATTCATGCATATTACTTATGTTTTCATTCAATGCACAACGCTTTTGAATTCGACCAATACTTCGACGTTGAACATCAGGCATGTTTGAGCTCGAATCTTGATGTACTCATCGAGGTCGAGCTTAGGGGCTTTTGCACAACAAGACACCATGAGCTTAAAACACCCAAGTTATAGTCGTCTTGCTATGTAAAAGGCACTGGGCTCGTGTGTGATCTGCCTCCTGTGAATTCGATTGTTAAAGGTCGCAGTCGTTATATGGAGTTATTGTCACGTATGATCTTCAAGACCATTTCTAGGTCGCAGAGGGGGTCGGGTTCGATCTAAATCATATGAAAAGGCCCGACCCCGAACTTAGCCATTGTTGATTTTAAATGCAAGAGAGGTCGGAGCTCATGAGCTCGAGTTTGTATGTCAGACCCAATGTTGCTGCTTTTAGAGCACGGGGTCGGCTGCATGATCGAGGCACGTCATTACGTTAAAGAGTTGGATGCATGCTCGGAGCACGTCATTATGCCAAAGTTATTAGCTGCATGCCCGTAGCACGTCATTACACTAATGTTAAGGAGTTGGCTACATGCCCGAAGCACGTCATTACACTAATGTTGAAGAGTCGGTTGCATGCTCGAAGCACGTCATTACGCCAAAGTTATTAGCTGCATGCCCATAGCACGTCATTACACTAATGTTGAAGAATTGGCTGCATGCCCGAAGCACGTCGTTACGCTAAAGTTTAAGTAGTGCTAGTAGGAAAAAACTTGAATATTATTATGTGCTCAAGGGTAATTAGCCCCGAGCTACTGAAAAAATGCTCAAGGGTACATAAACCCGAGCTACTGAAAACAAAATGCTCAAGGGTGCATAAACCCGAGCTACTGAAAAAATAAAAATAAGGTGGGCGTGCAAGCCCTAGTACGACGCTATTGCTATTCTACTTGTAATATATTTTTAAGTTATCTGCATTCCAAGGCCTTGGGAGTGGATTTTTCGAAGTGTCTCTAAGGCTGTATGCTTTGCCTTTGATCCTTCGTATGACTTCGAATGGCCCTTCCCATACCGGTCCAAGTTTACCTGGAGGGTGTCCAGCAGCTTCTGCTCTTCTTAGAACCAAATCGCCACTCTTAAATTCTCGGGACTTGACTTTGGTGTTGAAGTACTTTGCCGTTTTATTTTGGTAACTGGCAGCTCTCAGTGAAGCTTGCTACCTTACTTCTTCAAGTAAGTCAAGATGTTCGGTTGTTTGGTCCTCCATGCCGGGTTCAACTCTCCTTAAAGTGGGGAGACTGACTTCGATGGGGATAGTGGCCTCTAAGTCGAAGGCCAACATGAAAGGAGTCTCACCTATTGCTGTTTTATGAGAAGTTTTATACGCCCACAGTATGGACGAAAACTCATCGGGCCAGTCACCTCTTGCGTTTCCTATCCTAGTGTGAAGGTCCTGAAGTATGATCCTATTTGTCACTTCAGTAAGGCCATTGCTTTGGGGGTGCGATACTGACGTCAAACGATGGTAAATCCCGAGATTGAAACAGAAGTTTCTGAATTGTGAATTGTCGAACTGCCTTCCATTATCTGTTATAAGTACTTTGGGTATTCCAAACCTACATACAATCGACTTCCATACAAATGATCTGAGCTTGGCTTCTGATATTTTTGCTAGGGGTTCGGCTTCTACCCACTTTGTGAAGTACTCAACTGCTACCACAACAAATTTTAACTGTCCTCGAGCCATGGGGAAAGGCCCAAGGATGTCTACTCCCCATTGTTCAAATGGTGCCGAATAATGGATAGAGGTCAACTCTTCTGCAGGGGCATATATAGCATTACCAAACCTCTGACACTTGTCACATCTTTTGACATATTCAGCTGCATCTTTCTTTATAGTTGGCCAGTAGTACCCATACCTTATTGATTTGTAGGCAAGGGCTCTACCTCCCTGTTGATTTTCGCATATTCCCTCGTGAACCTCAGTCAGGGCTTGGAGAGATTCGAAAGGTTTGAGGCATCTCAGATAGGGGAGTGTGAAACTTCTTCGAAATAGCACCCCTCTGATAATACAATACCTAGCAGCTTTGGCCTGAATACTCCTTGCGGCGTGAGGGTCAGGAGGTAGGTTTCCATTACTTACATACTCAACTATTGGATCAATCCAGGAAGGCTCATGGTCAATGTCCATGATGCTCGGCTTCGCGTTTATGCTAGGCTCTATGACAATCTTGATGTGTACTGTTCTGTCAAGTCCATCTATCCTCATGAAAATGAGTCTGGATAGTGTGTCAGCTTTGGAGTTATCTTCTCTTGCTATTTTCAATATTTCACAACTTGTGAACTGTCTCTGAAGATCATGCACTTTTAGGCAGTACAAGCTCATCTTTTCATCATTCCTTTCAAAGGATCCTTTGATCTGTCCAACAACGAGCTGTGAGTCGCCGAAGACTCTGATATGCTCTAATTCCAAACTTCTGGTAAGTTCGAGACCAATGACCACGGCTTCATACTTCACTTCGTTGTGGTTGCTTTAAACTCAAACCTAAGTGCGCATTAAACTTCAGTGGCCTTGTCCAGGCTGATGATAATTATCCCGGCCCCCGAGCCCAAGCTGTTTGATGCCCCATCAACAATTATCTCCCAAGTTTTCGAGGTTGTGCTCGAGTTTTTTTATTTCAGGCCCTTGTGTTTTTGGAGTGAGTTCAACTATGAAGTTGGCTAGATCCTGTGCCTTGATAGAAAGTCAAGGCTTGAATTCTATATCGAACTCGCCAAGCTCGATTACCCACTTTAATAACCTTCTTGAGACATCTGGCCTGTGAAGTATGTGCTTGAGTGGTTGATTGGTGAGAACTATTATGGGGTGAGATTGGAAATATTGCCGCAACTTTCTAGTAGTTACTATCAAGGCAAGAGCTAACTGTTCCGCAAGGGTATATCGAGTTTTGGTGTCAAGAAACACTTTACTGACATAGTAGATGGGTTGCGCACTTTTCCTTTTTCCTTTACTAGCACCCCACTTACAGCATTTCGAGAGACAGCCAAGTAAAGGAACAAAGTATCACCAGGCTCTAGTTTGGCAAGAACCGGAGGTACAGCTAAAGTTTGCTTAAGCTGTTGGAAGGCTAGATCGCATTCATCATTCCATTCAAAGCTCTGATGGCCTTTTAGAACTTTGAAAAAGGGGAAACATCTGTCCGCTGCTTGAGAGACAAATCTGTTCAATGCTGCTACCCGACCTGTAGGCTTTTGGATGTCCTTTTTGCTCTTTGGGGGTTCCATAGATATAGGGCTTGGATTTTGTCAGGGTTGGCTTCTATTCCTCTATTTGTGATCATAAAACCTAGAAACTTTCCTGATGCTACCCCAAAGGCACATTTTGTCGGGTTAAGCTTCATGTTGTATTTCCGCAGCGTGGAAAACACTTTTTCAAGATCGGTAATATGATCATCCACTTGTTTACTTTTGACCACCATGTCATCTACGTAAGCCTCAATGGTTTTTCCAATCAAATCAGCAAAGACTTTGTTGGTTAGCCTCTGATATGTAGCCCCTGCGTTCTTTAACCCGAGTGGCATGGCCGGTGAAAAGTTGAGATAACAGCTCTGATTTTATTTAGCAATGGCCTTCCCAGAATGGCGTTGTAGGCCATCGGAGTTCGGACAACTTCGAAAGTTATGATATGGGTTACCTGCCGACCTTTAGATCCCAAAGTCATGGGTAATCCAACAATACCTTCAGGGGTAATGACCCCACCACCAAATCATTGGAAGGGTCTTTTAACAGGCTTGAGTTGTTCTACTGAGATACCCATCTGAACAAAAGCTTCATGAGACGGTACATTAGCTGCACTTTCGTTATCCACGAGAATCCTCTTGACCTCAAAGTTAGCTATGATAGCTGATATGACTAGGGCGTCATCATGGGGGAAGGATATTCCTTCCAAATCCTTCGACCCGAAGGTGATATTTTTCGTATGAGCAAGATCCGTATTGGAGGAGGCTAGAAGCTGTCTAGCATACTATTTACCTCCACTGTTAGTGTTTCCTCCTGAAGCTGTTCCTCCGATAATAACGTTAATAGTGTCTGCCGTTGGTGGTTCACTACCACGCCCTTCCTGTACGTTGTTCTGCTTGTTCCTCGACCGTTTTTCATGGCTAGTGTAAGAGCCCAAAAAATCCCTCCTAATGAGAGCCTCAATTTGTTGCTTCAGAGCCAAATAGCCCTCAATGGTATGTCCTTGGTCCCGGTGAAAGTCACAGTACTTGGTTTTGTCTCTGTTTTCAGGTAATGACCCCATTCTGGGAGGACATTTAAGCTCTTTGAGGTCCTTGATCTCCATCAGGATGTTGGACCTTGATGTATTCAAGGGAGTAAAGGTTTCTGGTTGGGGGTTTTGTCTTGGCTTGACCCGAGGAGTGTCGTCTCGTTGATTGGGTTCACGTGGTTTCTTATTATCCGGCCTAAGTAAAGGTGAAGCATCTTTTCTTGGGGTTAGAGTTTCTTCCATATTGATGTATTTCTCAGCTCGAGTGAGGAGGTCAGTTACTGACTTTGGGGGGGGTTTTGACTAAGACATCTTGAATACTTCGCATCTTATGGCGTACGTCAAAGCTGAGGCCGCAGTTGTAATATGTAGATCTGGAATCTGAAGTCTTTCTTTATTGAATCTGGTCATGAAATTGCGTAATGTTTCATTAGGCCCCTGGTGCATCTGCATAAGTGATGCCGTTGTTTTCCTGATTCGCTTGCTGCTTATGAAGAAAGTGGAGAATTTATCAGCTAAGTCTACGAACGAATTGATAGAGTTCGGCTCTAATGTGGAGAACCAATCTCTAGCTGCGCTTGTAAGAGTTTGAGGAAAGGCTTTGCACATTACAGCGTCGGGTGCGACCTGTAAGTTCATGATATCGGTATATATATTGAGATGGTTGATAGGGTCGGTGGTCCCATCATATTCCTTTATCCTGGGATACTTGAACCTATCTAGAAGGGGGTAGGACAATACTTCAGGAGTAAAGGGAGTGCTAGGGGTAAAGCCTATTATCCACTTTGATTTTTGTGCTAGGCCCGCGGCAATACCTTCTTGGATGATTCTGATAAGTTCACCTAACTTTATCGTTACTCCCCTTGAGGTCGCGGTTATAGGAGGTACACCTGAGGTTCCAACACCATTATCAGTGATGTTTTGTGGAGCTCGAGCTTGAGCAGCTGCCATAAGATCACCATCCGGTGTCGGTGTATGCGATGGGTGTGAGTTCCTTTAACTTAATAACTGAGTCAATGCGGTAACTTGTTGGCAGAGCTCTTCAAAAGCTTCGGCGATAATGACAGCCGGTGGCGGTGCTGCCATCTCTGATAATTCCTCTTAAGGGACAGGATGATCTTCAGGGAGAGGATTTGGAGTGTATGAGCTTGCTGGTGGAAGACCTGATTGTGTATTCACCATGGCTTTTGGTAGCGCTTCCCACAGACGGTGCCAATGATGCTACCAAAAAATTGTACCTGATAGACCTCGAATTTGTGGTTTGAACTCCGAGCTTGGATCTCAAAAATGAGCAAGAACAGTCTTTCGATACCTGAAACAAAAGGCAACGAGGTGTGTTCTCGTCGCCCCTCCGATGCTTAAGTCAGACGGAGAGATTGGTGAGAGAAGGTTTTGAATTTGCAGTAATGAAAAACGTACCTTGATGTTGAGCCTTGACCAAGTATTTATAGGTGTTGGTGGAGGAGCTGTAGAAAGATTCTATTACTGAAAGAGTCCTTTTTCCCTTAGGACTAGGTGTTGGAATTTAATTAGAAGTGTATTGTTAGAGTTCTAATCAGGGAAGGAGTAGATTTAGGTGGGGTCTATTTTTTGGAGATTAAGTCGGTGGGTAAGGTCGAATTAGATAATAACCTCGACCTAAAAGAAACCCCGACCTTAAACCGGCGTGACACGCCAAGATCAACTCGGGGGTCATAGGTCGAGGTCGAGAATTGTGGGCAAAATGAGGTCTAGTTCGGGGTATCCAATCCGGAGTCATTACTCACAATTTGTTGATCGGTCACGAAATCAAAATTATTATTGGTCACAACTCATTTGTCAGCCACAGATCAAAAATTTCTTAGGTCAAAATTCATTGATTAGTCACAAAATCAAAATTTTAATTGGTCATAATTCATTTGTCAGTCACGAGTTATATCAAAATAATTGGTCACAAATAATTTTATGGTCACAACTTAATAAATTATAAGTCACAAACGAATTTATTGGTCACAAATGACCAAATAATTGGTCACAGACACCCCGTCCCATCCTGTCGACCCCCAATCACCACCTGCCACAACCACTTTCATCTCACCGGTCTACAAAACCACCATCACAGCAACCACCCACACCCCTTCAATGCAAAATCACCGTCACAGTAACCACACCACCACACACTAAACTCCGAAACCAACAACCTCCACTGCCGCCAGAAAACGACCACAATTGCAGCCACCAAACACACCAACAGTAGCACCGCATGCCACCAAAGTCACCACCACCGCTCCACAGCCCACGACACAACACCAGCACAACCACATCACACGGCCCACGACACTACACAACCACGTCACACGCAGCACCACATCGCAAGATCGTCTCTCACGTCCAGAGACACATCGCGATGGCATTGCTGCAACAGTCACTAATTCACAGGCTGCTTCGCTCGTTTGATGGAGGAGGTAGTGGTGGTGGTTCTGGCATGTAGATACGAGTAGATACAGTACATTAAAGGAGAGGAGAGGAGTGAGAGTGGCTTCGGTTGGCTTCGAGGAGAGGGAGGAGCGCGAGGGCTTTACTCCGACGACATCAAGTCACTCCGGCGCCGGCACTCTCAGGTTGAGAGGTGAGGCAGTTTTAAGAGAATGTTGAGAGGTGAGGCGGCAGACTTTCTTGTTGAGAGGTGAGAGAGACCGTGAGTGTAGAGAGAGAGAGAGAGAGAGAGAGCAGGGAATAAATTAGGTTTTGAAATTAGGATTAGGCACATTAATTAATTAAAAGTTGACTCTGATTTTTTGAAAGAATTTGTCTAGTTGTACAGTTGACCTCGGATTTTTGAAATGGAATTGTTAAATGTCTTATATTATGTAATTTCCTCAAAAAGTATTAAACCCAAGATCTGCCCATGACCTAGGAGAGTCATTAGAAATTCAAATTGTATGCTGATAAACATTCATCATCCATTAAGAAAAGACGGCCTTTTCAATAAAAGAATGTCCTATTGCCTTATATATGGTTTCCTTTTATAAAAGGTTATCTTTTATAATCTTGTATTGCTTTATCCATAGTCTTTAAATTTTAAATTTTAATTTTTTGAACTTATTTTAACTTTAAAAATCAAATTTAAAATTTTTAAATGTGAAAAGGGCCCAATGGTTATCCGTCGAGTCCAAACATTTTAACCGGCTCGGCCTGAGTTTTTCATTTATTGACCTATGGACCAACCCACTCAGTTTATGGGCCACTTTGACCAGCCAGTCTTGAGCGGTTCATGTTAGGCCCGCCCACTTTGACAACATTGCCAATTTCCCTAAAATGTTTTGGACCAAAATGTAATCCTCAAGTACTAGTAAGAATGACATCATCCTTCTCAAGTAGATAAGTTCACATCAAACTTTGCTTTGCAAATTTCTAGCGTAATTAATTATAGGGAAATTTACAAAAATGTCACGGAAAATGAAAGTTCCAAAAAAAATTTCATTTTCACTTTATGTAAGCAAAAATGTCACTTTTTGGGATAAAAAGTCCAAATTACCCACAATGACATATTTTTAGTAGTATTTAATACTTGATTTGAAGAAAAAGCATTGATTTGATTTGATGATTTAATTTCTATATGCAAAACATGGATAAATGTGTACTTTATTTATTAATATGAATTTTTGTTAATAAAAAAGGGTAAAAGAAATTTAAAAATGAAATATAAACTACAAACCCTAACTTTTCTCCATCTTATTCATTTTCATTGATCAAGAAGACATTTAAGTTGCATTCTTTATCCATTTTGAGATATTAGCAGTTACAAATTATTTTTATTTTACTCCTATATCTTTTTGTTTTGTAAATGTTAAATATAATATGGGCATATTTATTTGAAATTTTTGAAACTATTATGCATTGATTTGTTTTGTTTTGGAGTCCTCCACAAAATGTCATTATCACTATTAAGGTTTTAAATAATTTCTTTCATTCAAACCAAACAATGTTTTCATTAAATATCTCTTCAATGACAAGGTCAATCTGATATTTTTTTTTTGTCATTTGGTTGCTCAGTAGTAATGATTACACTTAATGAGTTCTACCCAATGTCGTAATGCCGTCTGCTTCCCAACATTTTCGACAGTTCAACTGTCGAATTTGACATTTACAAATCGTCGGGTTAGATGTTTGAAATGTCGAGCCCGACATTTACAAATTGTAGGGATATACAATTTTACTGTCAATTTGGACACTTAAACAATGAAAATCCTTGATTTGACCTTTTGCGATTGTACGGATTTACGTATTATGCAGTGCCACTTTCATGCTATTAAATGTCAACATATTGATTCTGAATTCTTATCGTTGCAATATCAACATTTCATGTATGAGTAATAATTTGAGATTCATGGTGCTCAATGCTTACCTCCTCGTCGTCCGGGAAAAAAAGATGGGAAATTTAGTGGACGAACCCACTATCGACGGATACATATTGAGCTTGAATGGTTCATTGCTGGAGGTGGATGAACCCATTATCTCGTATCAACTAACTGTTTCAATATGGGAGTCTCACAACAGCTTCTCTAGTCTTTCAATGGGTGGTTTATGAATATCAAGTCCTGCATTGGTATTTATAATTGGGCAGAGAAGATGGTTAATTAAGGTCAATTAGTTCCCAATTACCAACTTATTTTCATCACATCTCAAATTTAATTTGATAGACAGTTGGTGTGATGCCTTGAATATCTCAGTGTACTTGTATTGGTCAAACTTGTAGTTTGCAAAAAATGATAAGCTTATAAACTCTATAATTTTCATTTATAAACTAAGACGCTTGTATTGATCAAACTTATAATTTCTACTTTTCCCAAAGTGAAAAACTTATAACATGCACCAATTTCCTCATTTTTCGAAAGCGAGAAACTTATAAAATGCACCAATTTTCGTTTTTCAATTGCACGACATCCTGACCTGTTCAACTGTCGGTCCCGACAAATGTTTTATTCATTGTTGAGAGTTGACGAAAACTTGCACAACATTAAAGATCAGGTTAACATAAATGGTAAACTACATAAGAAATGCAAAAGAATAAACATAAGAAAAAATTTATACCACAATATCTTTGATATAGTACAATTAACCCTCCAACTCTACGGTCGTTCAAAATACTTGAAGGGAGGAAACAAAATCTTGTATCTTTTCCGTCCATTTAAAAATGCTTTTTTCAATTCCCACCAAATAAATTCTAATTTGCAACATTGTAAATAGTGAATGATAAACACCATTTTTTTTTTCAATTGGCAGCGAATGATAAACACCATTTCGTAACATCTGCTCTATCTACGGTGTAACCCATCACATTATTGGCTTACGTCATTATATTCAACTTACATCGTCATTATCGTTCACAGACAGGGAAATACATGTTCAACGTCACAAGCAAAATACAGATCCATTTACAACATATTGTATTACAGCCCGACAATTCATATGTAGTTCCCAACAGATTGTCTCTGTCATTCTTGACAGTTGGACTGGAGTACACAAAATACACTACCCGGATTACAATGTTAGGGACATGTTCATTTTGAATTCAAGCAATAATTACAATACTAAATTTTCAAACAAATAGACCAGCTCACGTGATAAGCCCGTTGAAAGAACATTAACATGAAGATACTTTTGAGCGTACTCTGCAGCCAACCAACCTCCAAGGCCATCATGTATCGCAAAATTTGCACATTAAAAATCCAGAAACAAATCAAAATTTGAAAAACAAAAGCACGCACTTGTAAACATACCACATACCTAAAATCAATTATGTAAAAGGCTAAAATATCACACATGAACGAAACCCAATTCGGACATCATCATTTTTGCCTTTTCCTTTCGATTCTGAAGATTTAAAGAAAGTTGGAGGGCTAGACAATCAATCTTCACTTATCCTTTACTGGGAGTAGGTGGCTAGGTATAGGTGCGAGTGAGACAATATCGCACAGATCGCAAACGTGGCATAGCGACAGCGCGGTTATGGTTGAAAAAAAGGGCCGGCACGTTTTGATTTGTGAAAAAGTGAAGAGTAAAGGAAAGAGAAGGAGAAGGAGAAGAGAAGCAGCCTAACTACCCAGAGGAGTGGCCATCGTCGTCACCGGTTCGGATGGAGCAGAGAGGCGAGAAGCTAGAAAAGGGGCGAGCTAGAGTTGGTTGGGAGATGAAAATGAAAATCTCCATTAATTTTTTCATTAACTAGAAGATAATTTGTTAACAATTGAGTAGTGAGATGAGAGATTTGATGTTTTAAAATTTTTTATACTATTTTTTCATCTAGTCAAATTTATACTTAATGAAGGATATGAAGAGTATTTGAATTATCTAGAAGGGTAAAATTTCAAAAATTGACAATCTTGCAAAGACTTTAAAAAGGTGAGACTTTCGTAGATGAAAAACCAAAAGTTTGACATCTGGTTTAATACCCACTTAAAAATTAATTGTATACGGTGTGAACCGGTCCAGTGAATCCACGCGAATCCAATTCCCAACTCTCTGATTAGAAGATCAACCCCTCAAATGATGGGGTACTTTTAAGTTTGATCCAGTCAAAGGACCTAAATTCCACTTTGACTTTCAAAATCATGAATATTATGACATTGGCCTCTTGTATGGTAAAAGACAAAGATGCCCTTAAATGTTTTATACAATTACAAAACAATATATTATTGAAAGGACTATACTACTCTTTAGTTAATAATTGAAAACCAAACACTTCTTCACTTATAAAAACTTCAAAACGAGCTTCCAACACAGAAAAAACACTCATCTTTTCATCTGCTTGAACCTCAAAATCTAGAAAAACTTTGAAACGTTGAAGCCGAAAATTTTTTTCATATCAATTACTTCAAATCGGTAAGTAAGTACATTTACGCACGTTTAATTTCATTTACGCATTTTTTTAACAGATCTTACCTATCAAAAAAATGAACAGATGATAATATTTTTCTTTAGAACCGTATTTTCCTGCGCAAAAACAGTCAAATAGTCGGTTGTTTTGGCCGTTAACAGCCAAACAGTCCGACTGTTTGGCTATTAAACAGCCAATAGTCGGCTGTTTAACTGCCAATTAACACCGACTCTGCACTGATTTTTGTTGGCACTGATTTTTTTCTTATAATTAATAAATGAAGTTGATTAAATCCATTTCCTCATGCAGATATGATAGCTGACCTGTTCAACTGTCGGTCCCGACAAATGTTTTATTCATTTTTGAGAGTTGACGAAAACTTGCACAACATTAAAGATCAGGTTAACATAAATGGTAAACTACATAAGAAATGCAAAAGAATAAACATAAGAAAAAATTTATACCACAATATCTTTGATATAGTACAATTAACCCTCCAACTCTACGGTCGTTCAAAATACTTGAAGGGAGGAAACAAAATCTTGTATCTTTTCCGTCCATTTAAAAATGCTTTTTTCAATTCCCACCAAATAAATTCTAATTTGCAACATTGTAAATAGTGAATGATAAACACCATTTTTTTTTTCAATTGGCAGCGAATGATAAACACCATTTCGTAACATCTGCTCTATCTACGGTGTAACCCATCACATTATTGGCTTACGTTATTATATTCAACTTACATCGTCATTATCGTTCACAGACAGGGAAATACATGTTCAACGTCACAAGCAAAATACAGATCCATTTACAACATATTGTATTACAGCCCGACAATTCATATGTCGTTCCCAACAGATTGTCTCTGTCATTCTTGACAGTTGGACTGGAGTACACAAAATACACTACTCGGATTACAATGTTAGGGACATGTTCATTTTGAATTCAAGCAATAATTACAATACTAAATTTTCAAACAAATAGACCAGCTCACGTGATAAGCCCGTTGAAAGAACATTAACATGAAGATACTTTTGAGCGTACTCTGCAGCCAACCAACCTCCAAGGCCATCATGTATCGCAAAATTTGCACATTAAAAATCCAGAAACAAATCAAAATTTGAAAAACAAAAGCACGCACTTGTAAACATACCACATACCTAAAATCAATTATGTAAAAGGCTAAAATATCACACATGAACGAAACCCAATTCGGACATCATCATTTTTGCCTTTTCCTTTCGATTCTGAAGATTTAAAGAAAGTTGGAGGGCTAGACAATCAATCTTCACTTATCCTTTACTGGGAGTAGGTGGCTAGGTATAGGTGCGAGTGAGACAATATCGCACAGATCGCAAACGTGGCATAGCGACAGCGCGGTTATGGTTGAAAAAAAGGGCCGGCACGTTTTGATTTGTGAAAAAGTGAAGAGTAAAGGAAAGAGAAGGAGAAGGAGAAGAGAAGCAGCCTAACTACCTAGAGGAGTGGCCATCGTCGTCACCGGTTCGGATGGAGCAGAGAGGCGAGAAGCTAGAAAAGGGGCGAGCTAGAGTTGGTTGGGAGAGGAAAATGAAAATCTCCATTAATTTTTTCATTAACTAGAAGATAATTTGTTAACAATTGAGTAGTGAGATGAGAGATTTGATGTTTTAAAATTTTTTATACTATTTTTTCATCTAGTCAAATTTATACTTAATGAAGGATATGAAGAGTATTTGAATTATCTAGAAGGGTAAAATTTCAAAAATTGACAATCTTGCAAAGACTTTAAAAAGGTGAGACTTTCGTAGATGAAAAACCAAAAGTTTGACATCTGGTTTAATACCCACTTAAAAATTAATTATATACGGTGTGAACCGGTCCAGTGAATCCACGCGAATCCAATTCCCAACTCTCTGATTAGAAGATCAACCCTTCAAATGATGGGGTACTTTTAAGTTTGATCCAGTCAAAGGACCTAAATTCCACTTTGACTTTCAAAATCATGAATATTATGACATTGGCCTCTTGTATGGTAAAAGACAAAGATGCCCTTAAATGTTTTATACAATTACAAAACAATATATTATTGAAAGGACTATACTACTCTTTAGTTAATAATTGAAAACCAAACACTTCTTCA